>NC_052026.1:6193618-6333618 GCF_015832195.1 Motacilla alba alba
TGGCATGACTGATGCAGCCCAACATGGTGCATCAGCTGAACAGTCAGGAACTGTAGGTTTTGAGAAAGACATGGATCTCAGTCTGAGCTTTAGGGCCACTTAAATGAAAGTTTACCTCAAGTAAGGGCCTTGGATTTAAACAAAGCCATTGCCCAAGAGTTGTTAAAGATTCAAGTACATGCCAAACAGTATTTTGCTTTGTCTAATCTTTAAAACTCAAAATGTATTATTGGAAGACATAAAAAGTCAATGTCAATGAAGTGGCACTGGGTTACTCACTGTAATCCAAACACTGCTAATAGTTACTAATTTATTAACTTTGATATGGATCCATTATTTAAGATTAGCACAAAGGAATACACAAACGAGAGAGAGAAAGAGTGATGAATACTAAAGTCTTTTTCATTAAAAAAATCATTTACATGGTCAAGCCGCATTAATTCTCCACTTCTAAAAATATTTGATCGGCATCCAAATTCTATAAAATTTCCACAAAGAAACATCTTATTTTTGTGATATTGCAGGCACATATGTAGGGGTTTGCACTAAAACGTAAAAATGGGCATTGAGTTAGTCACATGAATAAGATCAGGAATTTATTCCAGATTGTTAAAAGTGTACTAATCACAGCAAAATCATGGCTTTCTCCCAAAGCAGCAAGAAAATGGTAATTTGAAAGAAAAATGCCAATAATACATCACACACAAGCCGTCTGTTGTCCCCACTACACCACTTTGTATTACATTGCATATGTGTACATATATACACAGATACACGCATACAGACACACACACACACTCGATTTAATGCATAAATTTAGGGGAAAGACAGAAGAGCAATAACATGATGAACAGAAAACAAATGCTGCGCAATGTACTATAAATTATAATTAAGCTCTGAATAAAATGTGTTTCTTAGATATGACATTTGTTCCCTTAAAATGCAAAAATGGCCATGATTATCTGACAGAATGTTTTTCCTTAGATGGCCAATGGCTATAGCACTTACTGAGATGCAATACGGCAAACTCATTTCAGATTTCTTTGCCTGGTTTAAGAAAATCCTTTTGGTGAAAATCAAAAATAACAGCAATTACCTCTTTAAAACAAATTATTCCCTCGCAAAGAGATATTTGAAAAAGCCTCAAAGGCTTGAATTTCTTGGAAACAAATCTCTTTAGTTGGGATGTTGGACACTGAAGATCTGGACTCGACTTGCTGGGCCACTGTAGCAATGCCACAAGGGCAGGGCAGCTCTGGCCAGCCCTGGGCACTGGAGCAGGACTGGCTGCAGTGGCTCAGGATGGATGGGCACTGCCTGCTGCACTGGGATGCTTGGTCCCACAACGTTGCTGGTGGAATGGTCCATGTAATCACACATCTGCTGCCCAGCAAAGCCTGCACTCACACCTTCAGTAAGCCCGCGCCTCCCCAGGTGCTCCCCAGAGCTGCTTTGAGTCCTTTTTCCCCCACACAAGGCTGTATTTAAGGTACAATCATCTCTAAGCACATGAAGTGCGTCCTGCCTCAGAAGTAACAGCAGGCAACGATGGCCGAGTGCTTTCTGTGTTTGAAGAGAAGCTTTTTGAGCATCTCCAGTTCTCTGGCAGTGACTGCTGGGCTGAGCTCATGTCTCTCAGACCACAGCCTCCAGGTCCCAGGCATCTTGGTGAACACTGCCATTTGAAAGTATATTAGAGCATAATAACAGGCATTTGCAAAGGGAAAACTATTTTCATTTAAATCTTGGCTAGTGCAATTTCCTTTTTTTAACGTATAAATTTTCATAAATACATTTCCTATCCACGGCAAACATCCCAAGTACTACATGCATTACCCAGGAGAGCAGAATGGCTCTAAAGCAGCCATTCGGATCTGGAGCATAACTGTATGGATGGGAAAATGCTGAATAAATATATTTGTCCAATAGACAATAATGGCTCTGATTGAGCCATTCCACTTTATTGGTCTCAAAATATGCATTTTATGAAACTCCCCAAATACCAGACAGATTAAAATACACCCAATCAGGTTGGTATCTGTAATAAAAGTTTTTATAAAACAATTGAAAAGTATATATTTATTTACGCACAGGTCCAAGACCAACCAAGATGATCTTCTGGGAAAATTTCAATATTCTGTGAAGTTTATATGTTACTTGGATTACAAAAAACACCAAAATTAAATTTTAAAAACTGTATTTCATGTTGACCAAGAAAAGTCATTAAACCAAAAAGCCTTATCTGAGGCGTTTTTGGTGATTTTCTCTGGAACAACATTTTTAAAAAATGCAGAGATATCTGGATTTTAGGAAGGCCAGGGAACATTTCCAGCTACCAAGGCAAAGGCCTTGGGTTACATGTTTCCATTGGGACTCCTAAAGCAAGGGCAACTCCCAGAACACCCTCCATTCAGCTGAATTCCTTCATTACCAGGCTCAATCCTGCCGAGTCCTTAGAGGTCATCAGATGAATTGCTCATGGCACCAGTCTCATCACTTAAATCCCTCCTCACTGATACTGAGCACTTCGGAGCAGCTCAGGTGATGCCACCCGGAAGAGCCTTTGTCTTGCTGTGAGTTACTGGAAAGATCTTAATTAGGGGAGGATAACTTTGGGGTGAAGACTCAGCACATGACAAAACAGCCAACAGCCTGATCTTAAATAAATATAAGGATGTCTGGAAAAAAGAAAAACATGCCAAGGTCAGCACCCACCCCAAAGCCACCACATGACACTGAAGTCCTGGTGTCCTGCAGAGATGGACACTCAGTGTATGGGCACCTGCAACAGCAGGGTGGCAATTCATTGAACTATCACTGGCTGCAGAAGAGCTGGAAAATAAAAAGACCTAATCTGTAACTGATTTTATCAAAGATTTTTACTTGAACAAAAAACCACCTTCAATCATTGGATTAAATTAAACCCTCAGATACCTACATGGCTTTTCTGAAATTAATCAAAGGTGGAGCCTATTCTTAAGTTAGTGCCTTACACAGTGTTTGGTGTTTCCAAATAAGTATTTCAGCTTGCTGATGAGTGTACTAAAATATTTAATGATGACACAGAAAAGCAAAAGTTGGTGCTACATTTTGCCTTTAACACATATTATTAAAATATTATGTTAATTTCACACATTCCCCTTAAAATAAAAACTGTTCTTATAATAATTATTCAATTCCTGTCTCAAAAGGCTACAGTCACTAATTATCACACACTGAAGTTTCCTTTAAAAGCAAAAGAAGTAAAAACCACCAACAAATCAGCCCTGCTATGTAACACAGCCAAGTGCAGGTTGGTCTGACACAGAGGTTAACAGTCACCTAAGCACTCCTGATAAATTCTACTGTTGTCCTTCATCAATTATCTTACTAAATGATTCACTCACAAAACTGTGGAAAATAGCACTAATTTAACATTTTTTGCCTTTGGTATGTGGAACATGAAAATTATAATTATTTGGAGGTAGACTGAGGAAATTGTTAGCCATCTGTAGTGCACTAAATACAAGGGAATTAGGAAATGGCCAGTGAAATCACTGATGGTGTAACAGAGACTTGCAAGTCCTGGGAAAACAAACATTTCCCATTTCTTGCAGAGTTGGTAAAACAACAAAATTACTCAGCTCCAGCCACTCAGCACAGAATTTGTTTCTTTTTCAGAAGATATTCACACAGGAACTTTTGATTTAGAAGGGAAATGGATCTCTTCTTGGGAGAAAGGAATAGCCTCAGCAGAATAGCTGAAAATGTCTTCCTAAACAAATATAAAACTTTATGGGAACCCTGTAAAGCTAAAATTCTGAGATAAAGGCAGAAGACTGTGCTTTCTCAGGATCTCTGTGTCTCAGACCATGGCTGGTGGGTGCACACATGGTGCCCTGAGCACAATGGCATCAGTTCAGGTTCTGACATGACAAACATGAGTTACGAGCCCGGAGCCTCAGCGGGCTCCAAACGAGGTTAGTGGGAATGCTGTCATTGATTGAGCTTGAAATGCCAGACTATCATTGTCCCATGCTTTGGGAAATTTAATTACATTTAATTTTACATATTTATTTACTTTGGTTTATACACATAAGTAGAGGACAGAGTTCTTATCAAGGGCACTAGATACCTGTTGTAAAAAGCAGACAAACTCTGACTAAAGTCATAATGGCAATGGTTACAGAAATCATAATCCTTTTCATAATCCTAAACTCACTGCAGCTTGTTTTTTGGCCAAGCTTTCATTTCCAGCCATTTCCTCATGTCTGGTACCAATCCCTGTTCTCCCAAACCCTGATGTATCCCTTCATCTCTGCAGCCTGGGCCCCTCCACATGAGAGGACAGAGGTACCCAAGCCTAGGGAGTGAGCAGGGTACAGTCCTCACGGCCTTCCCTTTCTCTCGTGTTTTGGGGAGACTGCAACTAAGGAAACACATTTTGAAGGTAAGTGGCAGACTTTTCTTTAATATTAACTAACCCTAAGTTCTTCTGATCATCAAAATTACATGCTCAGAGTCCCACCTTTGCCTTTACTTACATATTTCAATTAATTGCTATGTCTATTCACTCCTTTACTTGCTTTAATCACTTCAATAACATTATATTCCCATTCTAACCCCCTTGAGCAAAATATCTCAGTTTTCCTACTAGGTCATTCACAAGTTTTCTCGCTAATGTTCTGTCATATTTTTTAATTGTCTCAGTAAATATTTATTATTTCAGGGAGCATTTACCATTTCTTGAATGAAGCTATATTTGAATTTAATGTGCCTGTGATTTCCCAGAATAAATGCTATACTGGTGGCACTGGGATTTTAGTAAAAAGAACATTCAATTCAGAAGCTAATAGGAAAGACCTTGTTAGTGATTTTGGTACCAAATATCCTTTATTCTGCCTAGCAATTCATAAAAGCGATATAATTTTCTCTTTAACTCTGGGCAACTGTCTTGAGTTTATTTATTTTATTTGGCAGAATGGAATTTTTAAAATCCCGTACTCAGCTTTCTAAATCTTTCCTGCCAACATTTGGATGTGTCACAACCTCAGCTGGTGTCAAACTGGACAGTCACACAGCCTGAGCCATACAAAGACCTGCCCCCCTCTGCACAGCCCTGTAAGGATGCCCGGCCTCCCCACCAGTCCCACAGTCCATAAATCACCTGGGTGGGAAGGGATGAAATTATCCACATGCTATAACATTTGCTGAAGTGAGACCCTAAGCTAGAATATCTGTTTTCTGCATGTATGATGTCACTTAGACTAACTGTGTTCTCCTTTCATTTTGGTTGTTGCTTTTTCACATAACTGGGGTAATTTAGAAGGTATTTTGTCACATTATCACTTGTCATGTACCTCACGATTCTCTAACTCCAGCATCGTGTTAGTAGAGAGACTAGAGAAGAACAAAACACATTAAGTAAATAAATATCTAGCTCACTAATAGCTAATATTTCAAATTATCCAGGAGCAGCTCACAACCCCACTAATCATTCTGCTAAAACATCACTATTATCTGTTTATGGGATTTGGTGAGTGGAGTTCTCAGAACCACTCATTATTGGCAATGCTTCTGCATTATGTGCCATCACAGCACAGAATTACCATGAGCACAGCCTGAGTGGGAACTCACATCAACCCACCTTTCACCAGGCACATTTCTGATGTAGGTGTACATATAGCTAATGTTTCCGCAAAAAAATAAACCAACATATTTTTATTATATCCCATTCAGCAAACCAGGACATCAAACAGTAAAAATTAAAGGGCTGCAAAGAGTAAATTGAGCATTAACTTTGCAGGACCTCTCCCTCTGGAAAGTGCTGTTGGTGTTGTCACAGAAAAAAAGTGTCTTTTTTATCAAGTCACAAAGGAAATGCTTTCTCCCCTTCTCCTTTTCTTTTCTATAAAAGGCTCTCTAAAATGAAAGGTGTCAGACTTTGCTTTTTCTTCTTGGCATGATCCAGAATGTATGGCTGAGGAATGACAGATGTCTGCAACCAGCTGCAATGAAGCATGCTAAAGTTTCAGTCTAATCCACTTATTTCACTGCAGTCACGTAAACCAAAACAAATGGGCAGTGCCTTACATTATAAAAACACAGCAGCATTACTTTGTTGCATAATGTAGCTGATACGCCATCTTTTTATCATTTTTCCTACTGCAGAAAGAATTCACCTCTTTATTAAAAACAGCCCCTGAAAGTTCTCCCATTCTGCTTGCCTCTATTTTTTTCTTTTAGTGTCACAGCAGTCCTGCGATGCTCCATGCATTACTCAATATGTGGCTATTATAAAAACACCGTCATATTTTTCCAGGGAAGACTGCTTTTGTTTTTAAAAACGTGATCCAATTCAGAAGCCACCGGGCCTTATTCTGCTCTCTCATCCTCGCTGCCAGCCCATGGCTTGAACAGATCTGTGCTGCTCTGAGTCAGGATAGGATCTGCCATCAGATCAGTGCATGTTTCATCTGAGCAAAAGCCAAATAACAAGTGCACCAAGCACTTACCTTAACGGGTAAAAAAAACCCCACGTCTCTGTTTTCCACTGATCAAACTGGAAATGTCATCAGAGACTCAACTAATAGCCTTATTCTACCCAACTAACCTCATTCAAACCCCTCCCATTTTAATGAGGAGGGGGACCCACTGGCAGTGTGTTTCCTGAAGCCCTGAACACCCCCCTGTGTTTTGTTATGCCAGAGGGAGTATAACCTAAGTGAACATGGCATCGCTTCCTGGGAAGGGAGACCCTGCCTCACTCCAACATGTAGTGCAGCAACCTTTTGAACCCTCCCCTCTTTAATCCTTGTATGGAAAGGGAAAGGATGAGGAGTCATGTGGCTCCCTCCCCGCCAGCAGTTCCAACAGCTGGGAAGCACTCTTTCAGCGCAATTCATAAAAAAAGATGTGTTGGATTTCGCCGATGGCAGAATGGTGTACGATTTCTGGCCCTTCAGGCTAAAACAATAAATGCAAAGAGGAAAATTTGAGATTTCCCCCCTTAAACTTCCCACAACAACCTCAGCAAAACCACATGACTTGTCTTGTACAATCTCCCTGGTGTTTTCAGTGCTACTTTGGCAGGAAATCAGAATTACTGTTATATAAATTCCATCTGATGCCAGAGCTACCATCTGTGAGTAAAACTGCTTCACCTACGTCTGCCGGCAAAGCCACTCTCCCAGAGACAAGGGAGAAGGGGAAAAAAAATTTGATTAATTTGCAGAATGCTTGTGATTTGCTCATATATTATTATAACTGCTCATCAGCACATGACAAATTCCCAGCACTCCGCACAGGAACCCGTTCAGTTTCAGCAGTTTTTTGCGTCGGCACCTGACAGACTGCAGAGCCACTAATGACTTTCAGATGCTTACAAACAGTAATTCTATCTTCAGAATAAAAAGAAAAATCCGTAGGAAGAAAAGAGTAGAGTTAGTCTATTCCATTTCCTTCCTGTATATCAACATGATTTAACTCTTCGGGGCAGCAGCGGTTCCAGGATCACAACACGGCTGCTCCTTGCCTGTAAAAGACAAAGACTGCCAATCTCAGGGGAAAGGTGGAAGCAAAAGCCGGTCTCCGAAGGCTTTCGCTACACCAGCTCCGCAGAGAGCCAGATACAAAGCAGGTAGCCTAGGAAAAGGCACACCTACCCTGCAGTACTGGGAGAAAATACATGCTCTCCCCAGCGCTCCCGAATTCCATGTCTATTTCCCTATTTTAATACTTCTGATAACCTTTTACATTTTCAGGGAACACATCTGCTTCCTAACTGCAGCTGAAATGTTTTTTTCCCCCTTTAAAAGTATGATTATGCTTTCTGAAGCACTGTCTGTGTGCTTGATTGCCTGTTTTAGATTAGAGATTTTAGCAAGGAAACAAAGACTTCAGAGTGCACATCAGTCCTGCATATGAGAAACCACAGAAGGAATAAGCAATAAAATGTGATGCACCATCTGTCCACAAACAATAACCTGGATGTTCTGAAGGCTTACAAATTATTTAGCACACAACCTCACCGAATTATAGGACCCTTAAATAGAGCAATAGACTGGGAATGAGAACCTCTTTGATGTCCTTTTGTATTTTTTTTTCCCAACTCAGCCCTCGATTGATTGCTATCTGTTGAGGTATTTCTCAAAGACTATTGGAGCAAGTTGATATTTATTAAGTAGCTCTCTGTAGAATATTTTGCCACAGATTTGAACAGTGGGGTATACACTGCCTCCCTGGCCCTAGCCTGCTGCAAACAGATTGTTAATCAAAAGACAGTCTAAAAGAATAGTCAGTTGGGAAATTCAGTCCTAAGGGCAAAATGCTGCCCTCGGTACCCATGTGCAACTCCTGCTGCTTCCATGGGAGCTCACGGGAACGCTCAAGGAGGAATTTGACTTTATTAAGTACCAGAAGCTTTCTGACTGGACTCTGGTAGAACAATTCTCCAACAAAGAAAGCGATTTTAATTCTTGATTTTATTTTTTTTCTCTCCCCCAAATTAAGTCCTGCTGCAATTAAAAAGAAAGTGACATTTTTCCTGGCTGTCATGCTGAAGCACAGTGATCTTGCATGCAAAACGCATTAGCAACTGAGCACACTCCAGGTACTGTAAACTAGAGTATGTCAAAGCTACTGGATCCCTAGGCAAACCTGGCATCCCCCAGCAATATGCTTGCATACCAAAATAAAGATATTCAGAAACCTGTGTTTGGGATAGAGGATTTTGTCTCACCATATATAAATGTGAAATCATGTTTTAAAAAATCAGCCAAATAAACACTAAAAATACTTCTTTTTTAATATAGAGTGAATAGCAAAATTTCTGGATCTACTGTTTCATTCAACCTGCATTATAAATTCCTGAGTTTTTAGTGAACATTAGAATTTGTTTTTTTCCAACTGAAGCATGCCTCTAAACCCACACTCCAAAATAAGACAGAATCCCTTAAAGCCACCCACTTAATTTTTAAAAGGAAGAGCCTGCCCGAAATATTTCTTTTGCTTTGGTTTCCATAGAATTTTTTCTGCAAATTTTCTTAACACAACATCTCCCACACTGGCTTTCAGCTAACAAACATCCAGACCCACCTACCAAAGGTCTTCTCAGTGTGGTCTTTACTCTTTTGCCTAGATGTCAGATCAAAATTCAAATAAAAATAGATATTAGAAGACAGAGGATTTTTTTTTTACCGTATTCTTTTTGACAAACAGGCCAAGAGGGAGGTAGCTGTATAATTAACTTTAGATGTGCCTAATGTAACTCCATTATCATTGATGGGTCTTATGGAGAGACACTGAGAGGGAAATGCACCTTCTAGAGTTTCATAGTGGAGCCAGAACTATTGAAGAATATTTCAGTATTTAGGCCCTGATTCAGCAAATTGCTGAAGGTTATGCATACTACAAAGCCTGTAAGTCATCCCACAGACTTGTGCAGGAATTCACAGGAGCTCACACAATGCACAAGCCCAACTTGTCCCTGAGCTGGGGCTTAGGAGCTTGGCCCTTACTTACAAAGATTCCTAAAAGAGACATGAAAATTTGCCTGGGGGTAAAAGCTGGCACATTCCATTGTCTCACTGTGAATCTGTGCTCCTTATTGCATTTATTTTTGCATTTATTTCTAAGTGGTGAGGGTGCAGGTGAGGGTCCAGCAGCCCAGCACCTGTGCAGGGACCCGCAGCCATCCCGAGCTCTCCTGCAGGCAGGGTGGGGCTCACAACTGGCTGCTGGCTGGGAGGATGGGAATTTTACCATCACTGGGGGCACGTGGAGCTCTATGGGTTACGCACAGACCAACAATCGACACCCAGAGCTGAGGCTGCTGTCACCCACGTCCCTAAAGCCACGCATGAGAGAGATGAACGGGGCAAACGAGATGAACGTGCAGCAAAGCCCTCAGATGTCAAAGGAAGCGAAACCAAACTCTCCTTCCAACAGCTCCTGTGGTAGTCAGTACGCAGAGGAACAGATGCTACTGAGGATTTTATTTTAAACAAAATTGGAGAAGTCCAATTTTCCATAGTGAAACGCTATGTCCATTTAGGGTGTCTGGGTATTTTTTCAATGATTTAGAATCAAGGAGCACCCTACATATCTCCAAAGAACGTTTTCAGCATATCAGGTAGCAAAGAGGCAAACATCCCTGCCAGCAGCACCCAGCACACCAAAGCCTTGCTCCTGCTGCCTGCAGGAGAGCCACTCAATCCCAGGGAAGCTTCATTGACTTCCACCAACTTCCAGGGAGAAGATTTACTTATGTGAAATCAATGGCAGGCTCTGGGCTTTCAAGCAAACTGATATCCACTTGGGCTTCTCTGTGTATAAACCAAAACCATTTTGCAACAAAACTAATGCACACAGTGGTTAGAGGGGGCCAAAATATTTTGCCTGCTGGAGAAAAGGATGCAATTTCTCTGATTTCAACAAATAATCTGAGGCAAGTAACTTTCCTCTATCTACCATTATGCTAATCAGAACAGAGAGGTCCATAAATGTACTTAAAGAGACGACTAAAAAAAAATTAATCTGTGGTTTAACTTAAAGGTCAACTCAATACATATTGAGAAGTCAACTGAAATTCTGCCATTAAATATAATCACTGCTTCTAGGGTGGTAAATACTGTGTGGAAATACCCATCAGGAGCCAAATTCTGATCTCAGACAAGCACCTGGATAGAGGAGAGCTGTGCTGATCTTGCATACAGAGCCTTTCCATCTGAGCCTCCAGGTATCAAGATCCAGGCCACTGGATAAGCTCCTTTAAATTCCATAATATGCGATATATAAAAAAAATATTTATATATTTTAAAAATCTTGGGGGAAGGGGAGTGTGGGTTTCTGGACTTTTTCCAGCTTTCTGGATTCCTACTTTCAAGCATTTTCTGTAACCCAAAAGGCTAGAGAGTTCCTTTCTTACAGAAAGAACAGAGATTCTTCTATAATCACATGGCTACCGTGGTGAAAGCCTTTCAGATATAAAAACTGCCCCAGCCATTACAGTAAAATCAGGAAGAGCAAGAGCAACTCCTGCTCCTGCTCCTCAGCTCTGGGGCAGGTGTCAATCCCAAGCCCTTGCTGTAAACACAATTGTTCACAACCTCAAACCAGTTTTCCTATTCATAACAGAAAGAAGTAAATTGAAAAAGGCTTAACTAGCATTTTTTATGTGTGCAAACTTATTCTTTAAATTTTAATATATGGTACAGTATAGGCATTTTCTTCTGAAATAATGTCAAAGATTTGGAAAGGGAAGGCGCAAAGGTCAGATTTAAATCCTGAAGGTAGCATAAAAAATTTAGATAACACTGTTTGTATATATTTTTGTATAGCATGTGTCCTGACAGTGTCACCATCAGCATGGGCTCTAGAATTCATAATCCACTGTGCTATTTTTTAAAATAGTTTGATTTGTTTATTAACTGTGCTTTCCTATTTCCATGAGATATAGACATCGACAGTGAATAGACCTTTTCTAATTGAACTGATAGCTTGAAAGTGAACATGTCCTTGAATTTACACTGAAAGATAGACAGTGATTATTTATAATAAGGGATTTAGTCAACTGCCTTTCCATTTGTACAGCAAGGACTTTATCAACAGACCATGTTTAGGTAAATAGTGCCAAATAAGATAAATTTTGTATTAAAGGACGAATGTCTCGCAGTGTCAGATGTACAAGGAAGAGACATTTGGCTGATGATATGTCCTGTAAGTATAAAAGAGAGTATTAAGATAACACTTTATGCTAGCATTAATACATCAAAGTTCTGGACTGACCTGTTTCATCCAAAGTGAAAGCGAGGATGCTCTTAATTCCTATCTAAGATTAATTTAATTCAGAAGGCATTCAGCCTTATGTCCTGTTTTGCAGCTTTATAAGAATTGCTGGATTTGCAAAATAGCACGGCTGTACGCACGTTAATAAATGGTCTGTATTTGTCTAGGCAGAGTTGAAGCCTTTCTTTAAAAA
The DNA here is from genome assembly GCF_015832195.1 of Motacilla alba alba. NCBI lineage: Eukaryota > Metazoa > Chordata > Aves > Passeriformes > Motacillidae > Motacilla > Motacilla alba. The sequence goes on from NC_052026.1 coordinate 6,205,578, forward strand.
CACACACACATACACACACAGGCACAACTCTGGCTCCGTGAGCTTGCTTTGCCCACAATATTAGAGCTCAGCTATCTCCTTGCTGAAGGGCCTATTTGTCTGCTTTAAGTGAAATCACTCAATTCTCAAAAGTCAGTGGAGGACTTTGGAAGGGGGAGGGCTGGGAGAGGCCACTCCAAATAAGTTCCATTAATCAAAAGACACAGTCTAATGTAACTAATATTTTACAATTAGAGAAGACAAGATGGAACTAAAAGCCATCTATCTCTCTTACACCACATGATCATCGATTCATAATCAGAAGACTGAGAGTCGCACAAAGATGCATTTACAGGGGCTGGGGGAGGGGGCTGGGTCGGAGCTGGAGATAATGAACACGATGAGAAGGAGCGGCGCTGAAGGCTGGGGAAAGATGACAGAGTGGTTCAATGGTGACGGATGACACGAAGATGAGTACTGATACCTGACAGGCAGCGAATGATGACTGCAGTCCTTTCCCACCATTATGATCCTCAATTATCTTGCTAAGGACTAAGAGGGAGGAAAAAAAAAAAAAAAAAAAAAAAGCCAAAGTGGCTCAGCCCATCCGTTTATTTATAAGCTGGGATAATGCTAGAGTGTGCCAGGCTGCTGGGAAAGGCCACCTTTTGCAATTTGATCAGCACTTTATAGGAGCTGTAGTTTTCATTGTCAGTGCTCATGGGCACAAGGGGAAATGGGTAAAATACAGTACTTGTCCGTCTGTTTTGTAATAAAATTCTTAAATCTTCAAAGGGAGTTATTTTTTTTCTTTCACTGCCACCTTCAGGAAAAAAAAAAAAAATCAAAACCCTGGGCTGACCAAAAAAATAAAAGAGAAAATGGGCTTTGTATTTGCACATAGAGTTAGCGGGTTGCAGCCTGTGCTCCCAAAATTCCACATTCAGACTTATCCAAATGAATGATACGTGGTGGGGAATGAGCCAGCATGAGCAAGAGCCGCAGCTACGAGGAGTGCAGGAGCAAAGTGAAGAGGAACTTTTCAAGATTCTTCATTGATTTAGGGAATTATTAATAAAAAGGGAAGAAAGTTCGCTCGAGACTGCTTTGTAGTTGCAGAAGATGCCACAGGCTAGCATTTCTATACCAAAGAATATGCCATTCTGCTACATTATTTATTTTTAAAGACACAGATCTCCTAGCTATGTTGGAGTCGTTGCTTTGGAGAAAAAGAAAAACAAATTAAGATTAATGTTCTACACAGCTCCCGATAGCAGTAAATATTTGATCAGAACAATTCACATTTAAATGTTGACATACTAAAAATCATATTTTTTGGAAGAAATATTTCTTCTTCTTGCTTTAACCAAAACTTTCTGTTCCTGTCCCTTTCCCTCACTGGTCCTCTTGAAGAAACAAAGTCACATAATATAGCACCACATTTTTAGCCAGGACAACTAAAATTAACAAAACCAGGTCATTAACAGCTCTGTTCAAAAAAAAAACCAAAAAAAAAACCCACACACACTATACAGGTCACACATATTCTGCAATCCTGCCTGCCTTTTTCCTCTCACTCATTTCTCTCTGAGGGAGCAAGCTGCTCAGTTTAGCTCCAGCCCAGGAGGGCACAGTGGGCATGGTTTGCTGCCCACAGTGCCCTTTCCCCAGCACAGCAGGGCACAGGCTCCCAGCAAAGGGGGCATCCTGCACATTTTGAGGTGATGAGAGTCCAGTCCCTCATAGAGATGGGTTTACAGCTCTGCCTGCTTACCAAGGACAGGAACAAACCAGCAAGAGACATTGAGAGCACTGTCTTGTGTTCATGAGCAAGCACAAAGCACCAGGTAGGAAAGCTGAGCCCAGCTGGCACATGAAGAGGCTCAAATACCAACACACCAGGCTTCATCTGACTCCATGCTAAAACTCCCCATGGACTTTTCCTGGCTCCACGAATGTCAGAAAATTATACCAGCAAAAAAACCCCATACATCAGAACAGAGCTGTGTTATCTGTGGTGGAAGTCAAGTGTCCCCAGTCACACCAGTTCCTGTTGGCCAAGGGATCTGTACCAGTAAGCACTGGGAGCATTGGCAGGTGCTTCTTGCTATCAGAGATATTACAAGTAAAGGCATTCTGGATTTTGGTGACATATGTTAAACAAAACAGGTGGGGGTAAAAATCCAATGGCAGGAATGTACTTGTAAATGCTTACATGGGTATTAGCTGTCTTAAAGCCCTGAGCATGTGTTGGGCAATCTGGGCTCTAGGGCAAGAGGTGCTCCAGCTCCAATGCCAAGGGAAGGCAAGGATGTGTCAGGACATTTGTTAGGGCTACTGGGGCACCGTTGGGTGGACAAAGAGCATGTCCCCAAAGGAGAGAAAACATACTGTGTGACAAACTTCAGCTTTTATAGAGCTGCTTCCTAATTTCAATGGCTTCCACCTTTGCTTTTGCATGGAGAATACCCAGGTTAGGCTGGGTCTGAAGGGAGCGGACTGCACTGGCACAAGAAATGCAGCAGCCATCACACAGGGAGTGTCTGCACAACGAGAAGCCCTGCTGGAAGAAGACCATAAATATTCCAAGAAGCATTTTGCAGATATCCATTTAGGAATCCTAATTATGAACAAATGTCCTTAATCTGCCCACTTCATACATCTGAGATTTAAGACAGGTTGAATCCATGATCGTCATCGCAATTAGCACAAACAAAAGGGCCAGATGTGAGAAGCATGGTTCTGATGTCAGGGTCTTCACAGCAACTGATCAAATATTGTATAGCTGTAACTGGTTTTCATAAATAGCATATCTCAGAAGTGATGATAACTGACACATTATAAAATGCATTTTTCAGCATTTTTTGCAAGAGCACGTGCTGCACTTGTGCACAAGTTGGACCCATCTCCCTGTGACATTACTTCAGCATTTATGGCAAAACAACTCGGCTGTCATCAGTGGATTCACAATTGTGTAAAATTGGACTATCATAGTGATTAATTGGGCTAACTTAATTTGTATATACAAATTAAGTAACTGCACTCATAAATACCTAATTTAGCATGTGTGTGAAAGTTTAATTTGCACATACACTCACACACTTTAGGTAGATGAAATATATAATTATGAAGAATTTTTTTCTGCCCTTGTCTGCATGTATAAATTCTCTGAAAAAAAGTTTTCATTCTTTATATTGAACCCAGATAAACAAATATTTCTTTTATCTACCCGTATCACTTCTGTTTTCCAAATGGCTACCAGGAGAAGCTATGTATATTTATGAACCATAGGCAAATAATTAAAAAGGATAAAAAAGAAGAAGAAAAAAAAATCTTACAATTAACATGCAGTTGTTTGTGCTTGAACACAATTCTAACAAACAAGAGTATTATAATTTTGCTTGAACAAGCACTGCAAGATTCAAGCTTTAAAATAAATTTTTTAAAACTCTACAGAAAAGTGTTTTACTAATATGAGAATAAAATATTTAGTTATTAGCACAATGTTAAGATTTTATTTTGAACATAAAATTAGGATGCTGAGGATTATTCTGCTGTCAGTCCAGACCACAAGGGCGATGTAACAGCTGTCATTCAACAAGCAGCAGCAGCAGCAATATAAACTAAAGTTTAGCTTTTTGTTTTCCCTGGAGCTTTTTATCAGTGGGAACTGTGAAAGAAACGACTGGATGTGGCACTCAGTGCCGTGGTCTAATTGGCAAGATGGTGATCACTCAAAGGTTGGACTGGATCATCTTAGTGGTCTTTTCCAACCTAAATAATTCTGTGATTCTGTGAAATAGATAATAATGCCTGAACGGTGCATTAGTAATTTCATACAAAATTAACCGGGAATTATTTTCAAAAATAAGGAAACTAGAAAGAAAAATAAATTAAAAAAAAAAAAAAAAGGAAAACTAATAAAAAAGCAGGGATACAAGCAGAGCCTTCACTGCGCTGTGAAGGACAGACTCGGGAATATTTAGCCGGGTGCTCTGATAAAAACCCACCAAATGGCTGGGCAGCGTGCGGGGTGCCAGCAGCGGCTCAGTGCGCGGTTTGGGCCAAAAGGAAGGAAAGGAATCAGAAACAGAAACAGAAACAGAAACAGAAACAACAGGAACATTTCTGTCCCGCGTTCATGTCCCGGCGCCGCCGGCTCGCGCGGGGCGGGCGCTCGGTCTGCAGCGCCACCTGCGGGCGGCGCGGCGGCAGCGCAGCGCGGGCAGCGCCGGGGCCGGGTCACGGCGCGGTCACTGCCCCGCACCGCGACACCGCAGCGGGCCAGCCGCCACACCGCAGCGGGCCAGCCGCGATACCGCACCGGGACAGCCGCGACACCGCACCGGGCCAGCCGCCACACCGCACCGGGCCAGCCGCCGCACCGCACCGGGGGCGGCCGCCACACCGCACCGGGCCAGCCGCCACACCGCACCGGGGCAGCCGCCACACCGCACCGGGCCAGCCGCCACACCGCACCGGGGCAGCCGCCACACCGCACCGGGGCAGCCGCCACACCGCACCGGGGCAGCCGCGACACCGCATCGAGGCCAGCGGCGGCACCGCACCGGGGCAGCCGCCACACCGCACCGGCACCGGAGCGAACCACGGCCCGGACACGGCCCCGGCACCGATCCGCACACAGTCCCGGGACCGGAACGAACTGCGGTCCGGACACGGCCCTGGCACCGGAACGAACCGGGACCCGCACACAGCCTCGGGACCGGAGCCTGTGCATAGCCTTGAGACTGAAAGAACCCCGCACACAGCCCCGAGACCGCCGATGCCCCCGCACGCCGCGGGTCTGGCATTGCCGGTGCTGCCTGCCCCCGCACAAACGGGCAGCGTTGCGGGTTCAAGCTGCCCAGCCTGCCAAAACGACAGAAATGTGTTGCAGGACACGTTGTGCAGCTCCGAGGGGCTGACTTTTAGGTGGCACCGGTGATGGGGAGGCTTTGCTCCACGCCAAAGAGTCACCACGTTGATTTTTTTAATGTTTGGGCAGCAAACTGGCTGGTTAGGAGGGGAAACCTGCCTAATTTCAGACATTCTATGTGTGTGCAAGTGGGGCATGAGAATTAAAACCACGGCTTTTGCAGCCTCCCCAGCCCGTCGAGCGTGGCCTGAGCCCCAGCACTTCCAGCCGCTTTGGGCTCAGAGCACGGGTTTGGCTCTCACTCCAAGCCTCGGGGAGCCAGCGCTGCTCTCCAGGGTCTGTGCCAGCCGCTGCTCTGGGGCCGGCCGCACACAGCTCCTGGCCATCCGCTGGCTGAGGTTCTGCTTCCTTACACACACCATCCACGTCACAAATCGGATATTTGGCGATAAAAATAGTACGGCGTGTTCCTCTGCTGCGTGCACAAGCGCCCCGAGGCGCTGGCGTGAGCCTCCCACGGCCCAGTTCAGGAGGACGAGACCGCGCCGGGTGCGGGCTTTGGGCTCGGAGCCGCCCCTGGGAGCGCCCCCGGGGCAGTGCGGGCGGGCAGCGGGGCTCCTCCCCCGGCAGCGCAAAGTGCAGCCTGCCCGCGGCACAGAGAGCTGAAAATGAGCTCAGGTTCTGACTCAGAGTATTTGCGGCACCAAAACCCTCTTGTGGTCCTACAACTCATGTGAGACCAAACCTTGGTCCCAGTAATAGCAGACAAAAGCTCTCCCTAAATTAAACGGGGAGTTCTTTTTTCATCCTGCAAAGGAGGAACTTTGCTACAACAAAAATAACTAAGTGAACAGAAAGGAGACAAATTAAGAGAAAGGTAGCTTTGGAATGAAATGGAAAAATAAAGTAAATCACATCACTAATTGAGTCAATTTTTTGATTATAAAGCCAGAAGGCACCACTGAGATCACTCTTCCTGACCTCCAAACTCATGCAGTCTAGAGGAGTTCCCAGAATTAATCCACACTTTAAGCCTAACAGCTGTGGCTGAAGTAGATGATAACTTCCAGAAAATTATTCGCCTTTATCTGGTACAGCCTAGAAAGAATCTGCTGAAATCCTCATCCCTTTGTGCAAACAGCTGACTGTCTAGCAGGTAGAATTTTCTATCCCTTCAATATGAAGTTTGTGCTCCAACTGCTTGTTAAACTAACTCCTTGGATGAATTAACAAGGAATCCCTGGCAGGAGAGCCATGGTTTGGGTAACCCCGTGACCAACAAAGTGTGTGCTCTTCAGGTGTGTCATCCCCATGAGCAGTCAGTCTCTGTCATAGGTCCTGCTCCTTAGCACAGAAGCTCTCATCCATCCATTCTTCAAGTGTGATTTGTGGTCTTACACGTGGCTTTAAGTTATTTCTCTGCACTTGGGCCCAAATTATGAGTAGCAAATCGCCACAGAGAGATGTGGATCAGTGTCTTCCTGGCTGTGTATCTGCTTAGTAGTCACACCTCTGGGATAGCCACAAGCTATCCAAGTAATCAGCTTTTCCACCATGCAACTGATTAAAAAGAAAAACAAAAACCCCAACAAACCAACAGAACAACCAACCCCAACCAACCCAGAACAACCCCACACCAGAAATCAAAAACTGGACAGCTCAGGAGTCTGCTGTTAAATGTCATGGATAATAACATATTGTTGTTTTCAATAGTTTTGACGTGTTTTTTACGGAGGGGTTGTTTTCCCGTTGATACTTTGTAAACCATAAAGCACTGAAGTTGACTGACATCCCTGTGGTTCACAGAATCACAGAATAATTTTGGTTGGGAAAGAACTCTGAGATCATTGAGGCCTACCTTTGACTAATCTCTACCTTGTCAACTAGACCAGGGCAAGACGGTGGCAGAGTCAGGAAAAAGACCTGAGACTTTAATGGAGCACCAAATCCACCAGCCAGGCTTCCAGTTTAATAGCTCCCTACTAGAGATGGGCAATTTTTAGTCCGTTCAACTGGCACCATATATTAATTTTTCAATATTCATGTCACACTGCAGAAAGGCAAAAGCCTTACAGAATTTGACCACCCCAGCCTTGCTACTTTTACCAAACCAACTTGCAATCCTGTCAAAAAAATCACATTAAATTTGACGAGATTTGTTTTTGCAAACATATATTGAGTGGCATTAATTACGTTTTCCACCATTAATTCTTTATGAAATGAGTCTGAGCTAATCTATTTCATTATTTTCCCCAGAGAAAAGGAAGTCTGGCAATTATTTAGGTCACAAGATTGCCTTACTTACAGCCTTCTGAAAGTTCATGGTCCAAAACTTAATAAAAGCCACACTTAATTGAAGTTTCTACTTTTGTCTATTTATTAAAATCCTTTGGCTATTAACATATTCCTCATTTCCTAAAGGGTAGAGGCCCAGTGACTGCCTCCTGCCTTTTTCCTTTCCTTACTCTCTTATCTACTCCCAGATAAGATCTCTGGTCCCTTTGGAGTGATTCTGGATTGTGCCTTTTACCAGGTAGATAGAAGGATTCCTTTGGAAAGTTAGTCGATAGAACTGGTCTTTGCTTTAAATGCTAATTTCAGTACTACAAACTTTCTCCTGATTTGCCCAGGGACACAGTGGATATCTCTAAGAGCCTCATGCCTCATTTTACCTCTTAGTAATGTTGGAAGCATATATTTTAGGAGCATTATGAGAACTAATTAGCAAATCTTTCCAAAACTGTGAAGCAAGTGCATATTCCCTTCATGCAGTCTATTTCCTTGCGATGTACTCTGCTGAGGCAGAGCCAGGATTCCTCTGTGGCACCCAAAGAGGATGTGCTGGAGGCAGTGGATCAATCACTTGCGACAATTCCAAAGCCTTAAGGCTCCTTGGACAGCTCCCACAGTGCCAGCTCTCTCTGCAGGCAGGGGCTCAGTGCCCACAGACGGCAGCAGCAGTGCTGATACTCTGATATTCTGCCTCCTGACTCAGGGCTGGCACAGGAGCAGTGACAGTGACACAGGACACAGTGACACAGGACACAGTGACACAGTGACACAGCCCAGCGCCAGGGCGGTGCTGGCACGGCCCTGGCAGCTGACTGACTGCCTTCAAAGGGAGACAGTTCCTGGTGTTCCTGCACACGTGGTGCTAATGGTCATGGTCACAGCCAGCTCATGACCTTTCTACCTGTTTGTCAGCTGTGTGAGAAAAAGGGGGTGTTTTTACTGCAGCAAGCTTCCCACCCATCACCTGAGTTTCCTGCAGCCTCCTGTACCATCCAAACCAGCTCTCCTCAAAGCACTGCAAAGCCAGATTTTGCTCGTGTAAAAAGCATTGTACAGACTTCTGAGTAGTTCTAAATTATAATTCCAGGGATGATTTACCTGTTTTTTAGGGTAAATGAACAAATTTCACTTTGCTTTCCAATACTGTAGTACTTAGTCTGCTCTTGATTGAATGCAGGATGCACAGTTACATTAAGAATTAATATCTAGTTTTAATATGTTTTCAGTGTCCTCCACAAGACTACTTTTTCCTTTGGCAGCCACAATGCCTATAAAACCCAGACACAGCAGCAATCTTTCCTCAAAAATACAAAATGCTATTTCTTCTGAGATTGCATGTTAGCTAAAGGAAATGTGCTATGCACCAGGGGATTGATTAAAGTGAAATCTCAAAAGAAATGAGGGAGAGGGGAAAGAGAGGTTCTTTTCCTTATTTTTTCTTTAAATTATTATTCCTTAGAAAAAAAAATCAGACTCCAAACATCCAGCTGAAAACCTGATTGGAAACAGAAATTCCAGCTTAGAAGTATTCTGTGATGACTCATGAGAACAATAGTTTAGTGCCTATTGCTTCCAGTTCCCTTCTAATGGCCAGTTTTCACATGTGGACCACCAGGATTAGGATCAAAGTTGCCTTCTTTAGAGAGCATTTTCATTATTGGCAAGGCATTTGCTAGCACCACATCCACAAACTGAATCAAGAGAAGTGGGAAGTAGAATAAATTGCTATATGGGGAAAAGCAGATTGAGTGCTCCTGACATGCTAAAGGAATAAAAATCAGCTCTCTGGAAATGTTTGATATATCTGTGAGAAATCCCTGTCTTGGGATGGACTCTGTAGGAGAGGGAATTAAATATCATATCCAAAAAAACAAATCAAAACCTCACTACAATGTATTTGGTTTCTTGAATCTCGTTTTGACAGTCAGTTTCTTGATTTGCAGGAACCTGACTCACGATAATTAATTTCTTGATGTTGGCAGTGACACAGATGCACCTAAATCTTCTTCTTTCTTCCCTAGCTCATCTATTGAAAGGAGACCCTGGAGAACAGCAAAGTCACAGCAACCCCAACAAGAGCTCTCACAAGCATCATCTGGAGCACTTCTGAACGGTGACTTTGGACTTTGCAGGCCTGCAGTTTTGGGTAGCAGAAAATATTCTTTGTAAATGGATCTTTGGTAAAAAAAGAACACAAAGGTTGCTTTGAAAAGAAAAGAAAATGAAAAGGGAAAAAAAAAAAAAAAAGAGAGAGAGACCCAGAACCAAACTTTCATAAAATCAGTTAAGATAGCACATTTAAAATCAACCATAATTGAAAGTATTGTTGATATTTGCCTTCAAGTATAGGGAGCTCACTACATCATCTCAGTTCAGAAAGTGCAGGTAAAGAGACATGACTGACTTCTCCATCTCAGTTGTGGTCACTCAGTGACCCCACAAACCACACAAAGTCTCTGACTTTGTTCTGATTGGTTTTGTAGCTCCCAGGACTGGTGTTCTTGGCCATACAGCCTACAATGATAACTCAAACCCAGTATTTCCTTACTCATTTAGCAATGAGAGAGGCAAACATTTGCCCACCTGCTCTGAGCACAGGGAGGTTTCTACACCACACAGCCATTACCCATCCAGCTTTCCCTGCAGAAAATGCTAAAACACTGTATGCTGCAGCTTTATTGGAAGGATAATGAGCCAAGACAGCAGTGTCAGAGCTGGAGGTTGAGAGCCTTGGAGCAGCTCACACTGGGGGAGCAGCTCTGCCCAGGAGCCCCTTCCCAGGCTGGAGTCTCTGTGCTGGCTCCTGGGAGAGGCTGAGCCCCAGCACTGATCCCCACGGGGACTCTGGGCACGTGGGCCCCTCTTGTTGGAATGAGGGGACACCTCACAAACCTCTGCCACGTGAAGAGCTCACTCGTGTGAGGAGTTGAAAAGCTGCAAGCCCCTTCCTTCTGAACAGCAGATTCCAAATGTGAAGTTGATGATTTGGAGACAAATACTCCCCCTTTACATATTTTTTTCCTACGTAACAGTAGTCTGAACCTGTGCAAGGTCTGTAAATAAGGTGCTATTGCTTGGCTCCTCCCTTGCTACTTGAAATCACATGAAATTTGGGGTTTTATCACAATATGACTGGGTTTTGACAACAGAGCCACAACTGTTATTTCAGTTTGGGGTATTTCACTCCTTCTGGTACATGAAGTTTGTTACAACTTCTAATTACTTTTGCAAAATGTCTTGCGTTATGAAGAACAATTCTTATGTATTTCGTGCCATTAAGTTAACCATGAAAAACATTTACATATGTCTGGCAAGGAAGTTTTGTGAAGAGATTCCAGCTAAGTCCTAGTTAAAAGAACTTCATGTGTAATAAAGTCCTCAAAAATATTAAAAATCATATTTAAAGCATTCTCATAAAATGTGTATTGAGAAAAGACAAGTTAATTCTCAAAGGCTCCATTATTGAAGCAAAAATTAATATTTGTACTGTTTCTAAATTGGAATAAAATTGCAAAGATGCAAACACTATCCTATATCATAATCTATAAACCAGTCACAAATGTTAAATCAACTGTAAAAATGATTTAAAATCTACATGACTAATTTTATTAAACTGATTTAAAATCACATTTGTGGTACCTTCATTTATTAACTGTATTTCAGACAACACTGTGTATATAATGGATTTGCATGAATACAGATATATATGGAGAAGAAACTGTCTGTTAAAAGAGACAGGACCTTTCCTCCTCTGTGCATGTTTTCTTAGCACATGCTTGGGGTAAACAGAAATATACAAATTAAAGATGCAGAGGCCTTGTTAGGTTCTGCTATCAATTCTCTGCAATTTTATGGTTGTTCTTTTCAGTTTGCTTATTCATAACGCAATGATTATTGTTCTTTGTTCCAAGCTTAGAAAGCACTTCACAAATATTAATTAATATCTGTAAAACTGCAGCCATTTCTAGCATCTTTCTGGCTTTTTGCAGATGGGAGAATTGTGGGCATTTAGCTCTAGCACATATCCAACTAAATCAACAAAGCTATTTCTGGTTTATTTTGGTGGAGCCAATTAGAATCAGCAGCTGAACTGGAGACAGATAAGAAAGGGTTATATGAAAATTTTAGGGAGCTCACAAGCTGTTGCTGCCTTTGCAATTATGATTTCCATGGGAGTTAATCCCATTGCATGCCCCTCTTAGGGCACCCGGCCCGGGCACAGGCAGGGCTCTGCTGGTGTCCATCATCACCCCAGGCACCCCTCAGCTTGGTGAGCCCCTGGCAGGACAGGGAGGCAGATGTTGGGCACCCACATGGTGCCCGGGGTCCTGGCTCTGTCTGTCCTCCCCACGAGCTGCTGCTGTCACCCAGGAGGTGACATTGCTCCCTGAGTAGTGCTGGTGGCAGAGACTCCTCTGCTGCCATCCCACAGCACCAAAATCAGCACAGGTTTTGTAAGTGTTAATTACAGAAAGAGGTGCAAAGTCTCCTCACTCTTCTTTCCAAACATCACAAATTATGATTCCCTGGGAATAAGGAAAACCAAAATGCCAAACTCTCTGCAGGGCAGGCCGGAGTGGCCACTCTGTGCCCCATGTGAGGGGGGTTGGCTCCAGCCTGTGTAGGGACCCCACCAGCCCCAGCTGGCCTCAGGCAGATGCTGAGAGCCCCCCGGGGGGAGCAGTGCAGTTGGGTGTTGGTTGAGGTGCAGGAGTGTGTCCCTAAGCTGGATCCTGAGCATCAGGGGTAACCTTCCCCCTTTGCTCTGCCCTTTCCATCCTCCCTGAACGGCCTCTGCCGTGAACTCGTCCAGCAGGGCACGCACACGCTCGACACAGAGGTGCAAAGCACCTTCAGCAAAACAAATTTTCAGAGTTTTGGCTGAATAAACCTATTCAAGTGAAATTATGCTGGACCTGTCTGTGCCCTACAGGAGGACAAAAAGCCCAGTGTCACATCTGACTTCTTAAATCTGCAGATTTCAGCAATCGTTTGTTTCAAGCGTTATCTCCTCACCAGCACGTACTGACCTTAGACATAAGGAACAATCAGCAGGATTCATGCAGATAAATATTCCAGTGCACTTTATCTTAGAGAAGCTGCAAACATGTTTGCAAGACAGACACAGTTACTGCTCCTTCAAGACTCCATATGACCTTTAACATCATTTTCCACAAAAGTTAATTTCTGTGATTAATGCAATGTACTAAAACCCATAAATCTGATCATTTGAAGGATTCAAATTAGGAATTATTGACAGCTGATAGAACAGAAGTGCAGAGATGAGGCAGATTTTCTCATCTGTCCATCTAAATGTTGGAATATGTATTGATTAAAATATGACATGGTATAGAACCCACCATAAATCTAAAATCTATTAGATTAACAGAGGCATTCAATTAACATAAAATGACAACCTAAGAAAAAAGCCATGAATGGGGACCTATCTCAGTTTGTAATATTTTAACTCACCTATCTGGGCAAGTTTTGAGATAAACAGAGATGTGTGCCTTGTTTCACCTTGGCTCAGTACCTGCAGGTACAACCTGAACCCTCAGGTGAATGTAACCCTTTCCAATTGAAAATACTTATATATTCAAGCTGAGCACAAAGTACAAAATGGTATCTATTACAATAATGACACCATTTTCAAAAATGACCAAAAAGGTCTTTGTTGTGCACGAATATCCTAAACCTAGAAAGTCCCTTCTATTTCAAGTTACTTATATTATTCCTTCCATCAAAATGCTGAAATATCACTAAATGCAGCAAGAGCATTAGCAGAGGAATGAACTTTCCAGGTAGAAACCATGAAAACAACACACACACACACATAAAGCAGAAGAGTCCTTCTGTGTGCAGTGACCCCAAGTAACTCTCAGCCCTTACATGTGTTACTCAGCAAAGTCCAGCTGCAGAAACATCTGGACTCTACAAGTGCAGATTTTATCCCACTGGGTCCATAAAAATCTTGTAAGGAAGTACAAAATTTCCTACCATCTCGACCAAAGCAGGCTGCCTAAGGCACCCAGAAGAGATATCTTGAAAGAAGTAAATACATAACTTTGAGCTTTATATTCCCTACTTAAAGTAAGGAAGTCAGTGGGGTACCATGGGAAAACAAATGCCATAGGAATGTTGTGATGTTATAGACACAGAGGAGGCTTGCCTGGCACTGTTGCCAAATGGATCTCATTTGCACAAGCTCTGAATGGCACAAAACCCAGTCTCAGCAATGAGGAGCACATTTTTTAATGTGCAACTGGTCAGGACTGGGAGGCCTTGCACTGAATAGGCATGGAAATGTGGGGGGAGCACTGGGATTTGGGTCAGAATATCGCAGGAGGTTCAGATGTGCTTCCCACAAGCACTGCTCATTTGTGGTATCATTCTGTTTATTAAGTGAACTTAAAACTGCTCACACTTCAATCAATCTCTCAGACTTTTTGTAAGTCTGGGAAGCCCTGCCCACATTGCACAAATGCCCTGGCTTGGAGCTCTTGTATGTGCAGGAAGGCAAATTCCCCTTCCTGTGCAGGCTCAGGGGTTTCCTGGAGCTGCTGAGAGCCCCAAGTGAGTCCTGGTGCCCTGTCCTGGCTGCTCCCTCTGTTCCCCACGCAGCTGCAGCTCAGCTGCCTGAGCCCGTCTGTTCTTCTCTCCTTCTGGCCAACTCATCCTACCCCAGCCACCTTTTGCCAGCCTTATTCCTCCCAGTGATCAATAATTACCTTTCTCTGCTCCCACTGATGGCTTCTGGAAGGGGCAGCCTTATGTCACTGCAGCAATTGAAACCATAATCTGTGCTCTAATGAGTATTTGTGCAGGGTTCACAACAGCAAATGGGAAAGTGTTAACCCAAAATCCCTGCAGAAGTTGACAGGGAAAGGTTGGCTGGCTGGAGCCATACACAAGAGGTGAATTGTCCCAAGAACAAAATTACTATGTATTATTAGTCTGCATATTATGCTCACATTTTAAAAGATACTAATTTTCTCTCTTTCTCTCCTTTTCTCCAAAGTACCACTATTTAGCACTATAGATTCATAATTGCTCAGGAAAGCCATTGTCTGTGTTCTCTTAATATGTCCATTACATTTAATCTATCCTCAAGCCTCTATTCAAATGCAATTTGTTAATATTTTTATTATAAAATTTTGTCTTTTCTGTGAAGCTAACTTTCATATTACCTTTTCCCCTGAAAGTGAAATTCAACCTCTCAACAAAGAATGTTGCAAACCTGCAGTATGTGAAACCAGCAAGCTCAAAACATATTTTTAAAAAATGAGGATTTGTTACATCTTCAAATTATTTATATTGTTTACTTGTAACAATTTTAAATAGTTGATTGAAAAATTGCTGTTACGAACTGAAAAAGCAGGTTTTTGTTCTTAAAAAACATGTATAATTTCAACAATTCTTTCAGCAACAATCCCAGGTTTTTCACACTCAGCAACTCAGCCTAACTGGTTTTCTCCACCACAATCAGCAGAGGAAAAAAGGGTGTGTAATGGGCTTGGATTTCAGATGAAAAAATAAGGTTGTTGAAAATTCTCTAATCAATTCTACTGAATGAAATCAAGAGGAAAGAGTGGAAAAGCCTTCCTCGGAGCAGGTCAGTGTGAGCAGCGAGCTACAGATGTGCCAGGAGAGCTCCTGATGCAGCGAGATTGCCAAGCTTGCCCAGGCACAGCTGTTGCAGCCTCTACAGACAAGATCTGTTCAAGTGCCCAGACTTCTGCACATTTTCATAAATCAAACTAAACCCACCCAATCGGGCTTTTTCTTACATTCTGATGCTTATAGGAGGCCAAGAATCAAGGAAGTTCATAATTGGTAAAAAAAAAAAAGGAATATAACTGTGGTTTCACCCCCAGAAAACATCCAATATTTAGTAAAACATCCAATATTTAGTCCTGTTGAAGGTACAGAGCTGTATTGTGGTGAGTCAACCAAGAAAAACAAGAGCAGCAAATTGAATAAACAAGTAAGCAAAAATGTCTCACAAACAAATAATTCACTAAAAATACTCCACCTCTTTGGACTGAATGTCTTCTGTGCAAGCACAACAGCAGGCTGAAGCAAAAAGTGAACGTGATCTGTTCACAGGGATTTTGGCAGCAGAGCTGTGCTAGGGTCACACTGACCCTCTGTGCATGGCCAGCTGCAAACTCAGGAGAGCTTTCTCCTTTGGAGAGAGACAGAGGCACAGGCCAAAAGTGGGATCCTAACAGCTTTGCTGCAATGCCTGCTGACAGCCTGGGGTGCTCTCTTCTCTTCTGCCTCCTCCACAGGGATGAGCCCCTAGCAGGAGCAGGTCCCAGCAACCCCAGAGCCCTCCATCCAGCCCTGCACCCGTGGACAAATGCACATAATTCTCACCCTGTACTGCCATCAGAGCCAAAGGAACATCCAGTATAAAATCCCACTTTATGCTGTGTGGAAATGGATCATTACCTCTCACCTGGAAGGATCTGCCAAGAGTTGCAGTAATTAGGAGGAAAAATATGAATGGGGAATCACCATGAGATTTTGTATTCTCCTAGCTCTAAAAGTGCTATTTGTAGCTCTGAATGTAGCACCCCTTTGGTGTTAGGGCATGGTTAAAATAGTACAGGACTTTCACAGCAAAGGTGGCAGGAATGCATTCCTTTGGCCTGTGAAGTAGTTCCTGTGCAGCACCCACACTCTGTGGCTCAGAGTTTCTGTGAAGAATAAGATTAATCTGGAGCACCATCTTACACATCACTGATACACCTGAGTCTTAAAAACAGAACCTGGTGGAAGCCAGAAATACATCAGGAGCAAGATGCTCTTTTCCTCCTGCTGCCTACAAGAAAATGGCATTGCCATCGCCGTCTACAGCAGCACTTGGTGTGGATGGTGCCCCCCGGGCTGCAGCAGCTCAGGTGTCACTGCTCCCCACCTCACATGGGGGAAAATGCACAAATAACACCTGCTGGGGAAGGAAAACCTGGTGTAGTAAGAATGTGGCTTTGGCTCATTTCTTTAACAAGAAAAAGAGAGTTGAGCAAGAAGCCCAGACAAAACCCTTCAGACCAGCAGTGCTGCAGAAGGCCTAGCTGTCTGCTGAGGTGCTCTTTGGGCACCCTAAACAGAGGGGCTCCTGCCACCCCTGGTTGGTGGCCACAGAACTGGTCCCAGCTCCAAGGGTGAGTCCCAACAGGTCTGGGAAAGAGAATCAAAGAAAATCTGTGGGTTTGCAATTCTAAGGATGGATTTTGTTTCTGGCACCATGAGACTCCTCCAGGAACATATAGCAGAACACCTTCAAGGTGAGAGGGCAAGCAAGGTGACCAGGGAAGGGAAAATAAATGAGTGAGCTGCAGCAGGAGAGACTGCAGAACACCAGAAAGCACACTCGGGAGAAAGGGGGATACCAAGGAAAGAGCTGCCTGTCAGAGGCAGCTCTGGGTTTACAAAGACCACCTGAAGCTGAGCTGGCAGGTGCACAGGGATGAGCTCAGCTCTTGACAGAAAGATGAGACATCATACTTTGTGTATAATTCCAACTGCACTAACTTACGTCAGTATTGAATTTAATTTGAATAATGTTAACAGTCTCTCAAACCCTTCAGAAGAGAAGTAGTTTAATGTCTGCAACATACACTAATGCTGGAAGAAAAATGACATGCTATTGTGTGTTCAGACATCCATAGTATTTGCTATTTGTTTGGAGTTTTATGGACTTGGGAAGACAGATGGAAATTTTTTTGTTAGAGCAATGCAAATGATAGCAACATTACTGGATGCCTTGTAGGAAGTCTCAGTGTGATAGCAAAGCCTCTAGATGTGAAATGTAAATTGAAATTCAGCTTTTCCACCGAAGAAACAAACTAGATTGAGTATGTCTTAGGAAGAAAAGAAATCAGCAACTTTCCCAGTTGACTGAGGGCACACTTCACCACAACACTACCTTAATGCAATGATCATGTTCTTGGCCCCACAGAAGGAATCTGAGCACCACATATCCCACCACACCTGCCAAGGAGCTGCCACACTGTGAGGGCAAGATGTGCTTTATTGGTTATTTAAGTGCCAAGTGTGGACATTGTCAAGACAAAACCATCCTTCACTCAGCTCTTCATGAATCCCTCGGGACAAAAAAGCCTCCAGCCTTTAGATTTTGGGGTGCAGCTGCCAGGAGGAGATGGCTGCTTGGACTGCTGCAATGGGAAGCTGTGTCCTGTGTTCTGAGGGATGCCCCAGGCACCTCTCAGGCCCTGTGTGAGACCCCTGTTCCCTGTGAGACCCCCCTGTTCCCCCAGGCGGCCGCGGGGAACGAGCTCCTGCCAGGGTGGACACGGCGCTGCAGCGGGGCATGAGCGGCGCCGGATTGAACAGACCCCAGTTAGGGGAGAAAAAGAAAAAAGAAAAAAAAGAAAAAAGAAAAAAAAAAAAAAAAGAGGCTAAGAAAAAGGAAAAAGGAGTTCGTCCTCCTTGTTCGTGGGTTGTGAGCTCCCTCTTGTGGCTCTTCCCAAATTTCCAGCTATTGCCAGCTCCCTGAAGCCCGCAGCGATGTGAAGCTGGATGGGCACCCACTGAGCTGGCACGACTAATTCCCCACACAGCACCAGAACAGCCACATTTCTTCCCAGTAACTTGCTGCTTTACATCTCAGGTTCTAGTAAAACCTTAAATGTACGTTCTCTGTACACACTCCAAGCCCACAGCAGCTCAAAGGAAAGGGTGAGGCTGAAGCACTGCCCTGTGCAGGAGAGCCCTTGACCTGCCCTGCAGCACCAGGGGGGCACGGAAACTCCTCTGCCAGCTCTCTTGGCTGCTGAGGGGTCCCCGGTACCCCCTCACCTCCTGGATGCCCACAGGGGACCACTCCTCTGTTCTCCTTCAAAATTCAGGTCAGCAGTAGCATCACTGAGCACCACAGCCCTCCCTCATTTCTGGGTTGCCCACAGGCTGAGCTGGGAGCCCTGCAGGGAGCTCATCCCTCCCTGACCTATCCCACCTCTGCAATCAGAGTCCTACAGCTGACCAGGAAACATTTGCATTACACCACTGCCAGGCCCCATGTTTTCTCCAGTTATCCAATTTTCTTTCTGAAGTGTCCAATTACGTAACTTTTCAGGGAGGGGAAATAGAACGTTTGGAGATGGTTTCTCACCAGCTTATAACCAGGGTGACCCTCGCTGTGCCAGTTTGCTGCTACCACAGCCACAAGTGACCACTCAGTCCATGTGCTGCAGGAATCCTGGTGTCCCACTCCTGACCCTGGGACTTCCCTGAGCAGCAGCTCAGCCTGCTGGCAGCATCTGACAGCAGCATATGCCTTTACATCTACCACAGTGGCTACAGAAGGGTTTGTGGGACAAAGAAAGGTATAAAAAAGCATGGCTGAAGGACAGGTGGCCCTATAATATTCTATTTTTACACAGGTGCATCGTTTACCTCCATAAGAAGTCAAAAGGAAGGCTTTGCAGCAAAAGAAAAAAGCCTTCGCCAGGAACACAGGGACAGGACTTATCTGTCTCAAACTAACTCCTGTCATACCACTTTCATTTTGAGTAAAATCACCAAAGTTTCACCAAGAAAACAAGGAAAACAGAACTGGGATGTCTGTAAAACACCTTACAACACCTACTTCCAATAAAACTGATCAACATGGGGCATTGAAAGTGATCAGATGTCAGGGCATTAAATACATTTAAAACAACTTTTACTGAATATTTGGCAGGTTTGAACCCAAATATTTTGGAAAGGGTCCTCTCTTGAATATACCCTTCTAGGAACAGCTTCAAATGAAGAGGAGGGTGGTGTAAAATGCAAAAGAAGAGTGGAAATATTGCAAGACATGCTGCAGAAATTAGCTCTTGTTTGACAAGAGATCATGTTTCTTTTACAAAAACTAAATCAAAAGTCTTCACACTACAATCTACAGCTGAGTTTCTTCAAATGCTTGTGGGATGTCACTCCGAAAGGATATAAGCCAGACAAGCAAGCCTTACAAAACATAGATATGTAATTCTTCATTCAGACACAGAACTATTGCTAAGTAAGAAAAGATGGATGACTGGCTGCAAAGAATGTGTGTCTTTCACATGGAAAGCTACCAGGCTGAGCAGCTCAGTACATCTGAAATCATAGGAGCCATGCAAAAGTCTGAGAGTAAGTGCAGTTTTCTATGAAAAGCTCTGATATTCTGCAACCAGAATATTATGTGCCCTTTTTTCCACATCCATCCTGACCACAGAGTGCACGTGACATGACTTTGGGTGCATCATATGAGTTAAGGGCACATTAGCATTCTGAGACCTCTGCCTTGTAATGAAAAGAAGGAATCAAAACATTCAAGTTACACAAGAAAGAAAACTTATAAAACTGCCATCTCATGAATGTAATTTATTTGTTTGGAAAGACAAAGGATGAAACATTCCCACAGACTCACAAAGTCTCTGCAACCACAGGGCAGGGAAGCACATGAATATGCCAGGCAAGAAGTTTTCAATCCCTGGTGCCTCAGCTAACAAAGGGGAAGGAAACTTCTCAACCAATTGTGTTCCTCCCACTCCAAATTTCAGGGACCTATGCAAAACCCAGAGATGTATTCACAAGATTTCCTCTAATAGACAGGAGACTGCAGATAGCCTTCAATCAGTTTTATCCACCACTGTGAAATATGATCACATTTTTCCATTTAACTTCATTACAGAGAAAGAACATCCAGTATTTATATATTTCTTGGGCTAACTGTTCCTGTGTTAAAGCTGAAGATACCCTCACTCAATGCTTTATTTGCAAGCCCTTGAGAGGATGAGATGTGACACTTATAAGCAATGCCACAGGCCTAAATATGCAGTAAAAGAGTGGCCCTTAGGCAGATCACTGCACTGCCAAATACTACAGGTCCACATTTAGGAGTAGGGTGCTGACTGTGGGTGACTCATGGAACTGAAAAAATTGAGGCTGAATTAATAGATAATAACTGCCACTGGTGCCTAGATGATCACCACAGCCAAATGATTTTGTCATTCTTCTCTTACCTACTACAGCCCTGCTCTGAATAAGTGTGCAGCTCTACAAAGGGTCACAAGTGATGTGCTTGTTCAAATGTGGATTTAAAAAGTCAGAGCTGAAGCAAAGCTGCCCAGATTGCTGGATGTTTGTGTACACAAGTCCTGAACATACAGAGTGTCACAAAACAGGACATCTCCCCCAGTAAGGAATCTGAACAAACAGCAGGAGGAAAAGCTGGTCATTGAAAAGGAAATCAGTTGAGGTTCTGGGGAAACACCTCACAGAAGTAGCTCCCAATTTTTCAGCCAGCCCAACTGAATTGCTTTCCATACTGGTGGAGAAGCTAGTGGGACATGAGTGCCAACAGGGAGCAGCTCTGAGGTGTGTTATACCTGTAGCATTTGGGAGCCTCCACCTGTAGACCACAGAATCAGTTTCGATGAACTTGGAAAAGACTTCCAAGATCATCGAGTCTGGCCTATGACTGAACACCACCCTGTCAGCCAGACCATGGCAATGAGTGCCACACCCAATCCTCAAACACCTGCAGGGGCAGTGATTCCACCACCTCCCTGGGCAGCCCGTTCCAAGGCATACCCTTTCTGTGAAGAAACGCCTCCTAATGCCTAACCTAGACCTCCCATGGACTATGCACTGTTGTCCTATCACCAGTTGTTGGGAAAAGATGCCAACCCCATCTGGCTACTGCCTCCTTTCAGGCTGTTTTAGAGGGTGGTAAGATCCCTCATGAGCCTCCTCCTCTCCAAGCCAAACACCCCCAGCTGTCTCTGCTGCTCCTCAGGGGGTTTGTGCTCCAGACGTTGTCTGACACACACGTGCATGCAGGCAGAGACTGTTTGACCTTCCTGGCTACCAAGAGCACACCTTGGCCAAGGACATGCTCTGTGTTCCCATGCCACCAACCCTGCCAGAGCTCATCCACAAACAAGCACTCAGTGCTCTTTGGTAAAGCTGGAATGGCTTGGGATTGGGCAGGGGGCACTGTGCTGACAGCAGAGAGGGAAACAGCTAGGACACAGTGAAAGTGCTGCTTCCACCCACATCTGGACACCCAAACAAACTCCTCTCACATCACTTTCATTTTGAGTAAAGTCAGCAAAGTTTCACGAAGAAAGCGAGGAAAACAGAACGATGATATCTGTAAAACACCTTACAACACCTTCCACCCACAACTGGACACCTAAATTGGCATATAAACATGTACTGATGTCTCCTGAGATAATGTGATTGCAAGATAACCTATCTGAATACAGCACACAAACATCCTAAGAGCTTGAGAAAATGGCTTCTAAATACAAACAATCTAGAAATACTTCCATTTTTAAAAAAATAATCACTTTTGCCTCATCTTCTTTCCAAAACTCTGGTTACCAGAAACAGGCAGAATTAGGTTTAATGAAAAGTGACCTCACTAATAGGAGGCCCCACCATGGTCGTAGCTATGACTGGGTCACCTCTTGCCCAGGGTAGCAATAATTCCTTCTGGAAAGCAATTTTTTGCAGGGAGATTTTTTTAAGAATAGGCTGCTTCAAAGAAGAAGGGAATCAAATGCTGCATCCATTAGGGATGAGTGGTAGAGTGAGCAAAGGCAGCATGGAGGGGTTCTTCTTTCAGTGCACTGGCAGGAATACATAGCCAAGATGTGGGTTACTCTCTACTCAGCAGAGCAGCAAGTTCAGACTCCTCCTACATTCTGGATAAGTTTTCTAACTGCTCAACCAGCAGATAAAAGGGCTGTCATCTCCTTTTCTGCTCTTCTGACAGTCGGGCCCTGCACAGCTTTTGTGCTTTGCTTTTTTCCTTATTTCCCCCCCTCCCTAAAATTGCCTCATTTCACACAAAGCACAGCACTCTCTATGCTTTATACTATTAAGCAAACTACAAAAATAAGTACTTTTTGGTTGGGATTGATTTTTTTCTTTCTTTTTTTCTGCAAGACAGCCAAACCAAAAAGTCAATTGTTAACACAGGCATAATAGGGACAGCAGTCTGCACTCAGCATTGTTGGTTAGAAAGCTGAGTGGGCCAATACCACATCCTCAAATCCAATTCCCACTTCCAAATTTGGTGAAAGAAGAGATCCATAATGATAGGGAACCCTGGATCCACAGACCTGTAAAAATCCTGTTGCCTCTAAATTTGATCTCAGCCTCACGGCTTCGGTCCCAGTCGAGTGCATGCCCACATTTGCTACATGAACTTTTGCTCCCTCCCCAACTTGATTAAGAGCAAAGAAAGTAACAGATGGATCCATGCTGTTCCTTTGTAGCCGGGAGATTAATGTTTGCATTGCATCAGGCTGCTCGCAGCACACCAGGGAACGCCGCCTCGTCCCTGCCACTGGCACCTGCACCCGCTGCCTCCAATCCGTGCCCGAGGCAGACGGGCTCTGTGAGGGAATGCAGGCACGGTTTTCTTTGGCCTTTAAATATCCCAGTGCTTCGGGAGCGTGACACGGTGTGAAAAATGGCCGTGCCTCGAACAGCAAACGTCGCTGCGCTTTGCCACTCAGCCATGGCAGCTCACGCTCTGCTGTGCATCGCTCTGCTAAAAGGCTGTCACCCAGGGTGTCCCAAAGAGGGGCAGAAGTAAACAAACATGGGGGCTTTCCCCAGCGTGCTGAACCCGTGGGTAATATCAACACGAAGCCAGGGTGTGCTCCAAATCTGCACCAGCAGAGCTAGAGGTCAGCTTCTACCACTGGTCAAGAAAAAGAGATTCAGCCCAGCTCTGTGTTTGGCACAGGTACTCTCAGCCACAGGCAGCTCACCCCCACAGCCACCCTCCCCAGGCAGCAGAAAGGAGCTGAGTCTTCATATGCCACGGTTAGGGTCTGACACAGCAATGCCACAATGTCAGTGGGGATGAAAAGAGCTGGTTTTGCCTCTGCTATCAGGATTAGGTGCTGTGGGTGCCAAACTGCAGGAGCCTGCAAAGCCTCCGGCCCTGGCCCTGCGGGATCCAGGCTGAATAGGGCTTTGAGTAACTTACAACTTAAAAACTCAGACAGAAAGCTAAAGACAAGCCGAAGCCCATATTTACTCAGAAGGTTGTGTTATTCCCTCTCGCTTTCACTGGTTAACCCAACAGTTAGAGCTTCCCATCCCCAGTGCAAAAGCCACTGTGTTCCCCTGGGTATTATGGCAAGATTTTTGTGCCATGTCCTGGAACTCCAGCTGACTAAAGAAAAATGCGTTCAGAGGAGCCTTATCCTGGCTGAGCCAGGCCAGTCATGATGGGCTGGGAGTCTGGACACTGGGGTGACACGATGGTGACACACAGGGGGGGCATTGGGGGGGCTCAGGGGGTGCAAGGCCTGAAGAAGAGTTCACCACAAACACTTACTTCATCTCCTCTCTGTGAAAGAGGACAGACTTTACATGATTTACTGAGAAATCTGTGAATTTTAATAACCGCTCCCATTTATCAGGACATCTATCATACTGTATCTTTTGCAGCTGTTTAAAAACAGTGCTTTCAAATCAGCTTCACCATAGACTCAAAAAAAAAAAGCCTAAAACAAAATCAAAAACCAAAAACCAGCCATATGCCTACTTGACCTAGGATACATAAACCTGTTGTTCAGTCCAGAGGAGGGATTACAGCATTACTTTTTAGTAAGTTGCTTTTCATATGGAAATTTCTTTTCACAGTAAAGCTCTGTATTTAATGGCATCAACATAAAAAACATCCCTATTTTTAGTTCCCTGATCGTGGACATATAGATTTTTATAGTGTCTGCAAGCATACATTAACGTTAATTTCCCCATTCTCCTTTGTACTTTGTTAATGTCACAATCTGCTGTAAAACCTTGCCAAGTTTCTTAACTGTCATGTTAATTTCGAGACCCAGTCTGCACTCTCTGACATTTCAGGACAGAACATGGCAGTAAAAATAGATTAAAACAGCTTATAAGTATTATAAAATCTAGAACTTTACAGATGGTGGAATTATATCTCCTGAATGGAAATTTTAGCAACTCAGAACACAATAATATTAGAATAGCCTATTGATTTCTAAGACAAATATTTTCAGAAGTAACGTAATGGTGTCTGAATAGTGGGCAAAGCCCAAAAAAATGTAGGAAAGTTGAATGACTTTCTTCTTCCTTTTTTAAAGCATCACAGTGAATGTGCATATCGTGTTGGTGCTAGTATTAAGTTTCAAAGCTTTTCTGTGCCATATAAATAAAGGACATAATAAGATCTTGATTTTATTCATGGTTAGTTCAAAGTTCACACAAATTATTTCACACAGGGGATTTGTCTGAGGGTTTTGGCATTATAGAAATGCATTAATGTACTTTAGATATTAAATGACAATGCCACATGGTAAGAAATTTGCACGAATGAACAGGAAATTAGACACTGTTTCTTTTTTTTAACTGATTGCTAAAGAATGCGCTGTTTGAACATGGACTATCCATTTCAAAGGAAAGCTTTTGCTGATTTCAGGAAGTTTAAAATCAGCTAATCAGAAAGTAATACAGAGTTAGAGTTAAATATTTTTTTTAAAAGGAAACTGTTTCTTTAAAAAAAATCCTTTCCCCTTTTCTTTAAGGAGTACTTATTATTTCCATCATCCTTGTTGAGTTGTTGATGAATAGCTCACATCGTTTGCCAAGCTCCACCCTCTGTCTTTTTTCTAAACCCTTTACTCATTATTTGCTCAGTCTTTTTCCCACAGCCTAGACAGCCTGTCAAGGCAGCTTAAATAAAACACTGTATTAACATTAGGAAATGGCATTCAGTTCCCAATTGATCTCCTAATACTTTATGTTGAAATGATAATTGGTACAGTCTTCATTGAAAAAAAGGGAGAAAAACTACTTTTCAGTCACCACAAGGTATTATCTTAGCTAATGTATTCACAACCAAACAGATACATTTTTAAAATCTCCCCATCTGCTGGAGACTGCAGTTCACAATTCTTTTCAGCTGACATAATCCAGATTGATTCGTTCAGCAGATAAAATTCAGGCCACTTCTGCCCTTTATAGGAGCAACATAATACCAGTCTTTATTCAGTAACAATGTAACATAATGGGATCGGAATGTGCAAAATGACTGTTCTTAAATTACTGTGACACACAAGGGTCCAACACAAGCTGTGGTTTAATGTAAAAAATCATTAGGCACAGATTACTAAAGTGGTCCTGCATTAACAAGGTCAAACCGAGACGGTTTATGATATTTTTCACAAAGAAAAAAAAAATTAATGTTTGCTAATATCTAGATTATGAATATATTTTTAAGAGGAGAAAAATCTGCAGGTTTTTGAGGTTTTTTTCCCATGAAGGAAGCGCTGTTTATTCAATAATGAGCGCAACAGTTAAGGATTCTATAAAGACCTTTTCCGCAGAGCCAAGTTAATCTATTACACACTGAAGCGCACACACAAAAAATCTAAATATCAAAAGGTTGTCAGGAGAGTTGCCAGAAACGAATATTTTTGTGCACTGCTATATCAAACAAATTTTGAAGACAGTGGGATTATTATTAACCCATTATAGCACTTTCCTTTTGATGTAGCCAGACACCACTAGAAGGAATTTAGCAAAGTTCCACACCGCTGCAGGGGTTTTGCATCTTTGTAAATCATCAATACTTAACAATCTCTCATAAGCTCACCCATCAAACTGTCTGCACAAAAACAGCCAAAGTGAAGAGACACAGTAAATTCTGTCCTTAACAGATAGGTCCTTGCACCTTGAGATTCTCATGACCACCTAAGATCATTTAATATATGAATTTTCTTTGTACAGCTATTTCTTCCTACCTGACACAACTGGAATTTTAATAAGTAGTACTTAAGAAATGCACAGTATCTCACACATTGAAATAAAGGAATAAATAAACTACTATTCCAAACCTATCAATAACTCTGCTGGTGGTTTCCTCTTGCCTTTGATTTGGAGGCTAATGGTGAATGGCACCCAGCACTGCAGACAGGAGCTCAGCTTGCTTGTGCAAGGCAGCCAGTCTTGGCCCTTAATGGAAGTTAACCCAAAAGCATCATAGCTGAGCTCGGGGAGGAAAGGTGGTGTTTAAAAGAAAATAATAAACTATTCCTACCCTGGTTTGTACCTGGGGCTCCAGATCAGGTGCCCCTTGTGGGAACGGAGGGTTAAATCCTCCACATTCCACTATCCTATTTTGACCTTGTAGACAGTGAAAGGAGAGTTTTGCTGCCCCTTACTACTGTGCTAAACTGCTAGAGCTGGGCAACTGTTGAAACCAGAGGCTTCAATTTAAGCTACAACTCATGTGTGCAGAGTGTATCAGCAACAGCTGCATTTTAAACACTATCCATGGAAAGGGAGAGTCCCATTTGCATGACACATCCTCAAATGCCCACTGCAGACACCTACTAAAGCAGCCTGCAGAAGCTCAGCTACAGGATGACACCCAGCAGACTCTAAGGATAGCTGGGAAAGAATGGATTATTTAGAAATTCAGTGTGAACACGTCTGGATTCTCTGCAAAGGTGGGCAGTGGTCACACCCTGACCCTGCTAAGGACAGCCTTCCACTGGCACAGCACCAGGTGTCCACAGTGCTACAATGAAATCAAAAACTGCTCTCATGAAACACTTTCATTTTGCATCATTTTCCAACAAAACACCGAAATGTTTCCCAGTCAACTCCATCCAAAGCAGTGCGAAAAGTGAATTTGTTAAAGCTCATAGCCAGACCATAAAATAAACTTGCATCTTCTGAATAAGAAATGTATTTAAATTACACATGTTCTGCTAAGGTGAACTTCATAATCACAAAAGATTGTACTTTTAAAAAGTAATGAAAACTAACTGCATCCCTCCAACAGTCTTGGAAACTCATTACAGTCAAATATTTACATATTCTAGTGAACTTAGGATGTCAATTTTGACTACACAAATCCAATAACTGAAACATATGGCCTTGAATCCTGCAATCAATATAAACCTTTTAGAGCCCAAGCTTCAAAAAGTTATATCAAATATATATTCAATGAGAAGAAGGTTAATTGACTAATTGATTACTCAGTTACAATTAAGTGCTCTTCAGATATCTTTGGGAAATACCGAGATATAATAGTGATAGATATTTATTTGTTTATCAGCTCCCTGATTTATAGCTATCATTTATTTTTTATTTCCTAAGTCAATTTTTACATTTATGTATTTTAACAATATAGTCCCCGGTGAGAATCAATATACATGTTTTTTTCACCACAGGACTATCAAAAGTTAGCCTAGAAATCCATACCTACCAATTCAGCCAATTTCAGTGCAGATTTCAGCCTGATAAATACCTTGCTAAAATATTCAGACTGTCTCCAGATGGCAGTTATGGAGAGGGAGCATGAAACATTTGCAGCAATAAAGGTTAACCAATACTAACCATGCTGATAAACTCTGAACTTAACAACAGTTAAGAGAAAAGATGGCCCACGAAAAAAAAGAAAAAAAAAAACCAAAAAAAAAAAAAAAACCAGGGCAAAATGTGCTGTTTTAATGTTTTAACAAAGTACTATTTCTTATCAAAGTACAAACACATTCATAAAAGACCCACCCCTACAGCAACAGCCAAGAGGATCTTTGGGATCTCTGGGGCATTTTAAAGTTGACTAAATGATAAATCAGATAGAATCAGGCCTTCAGAGCTGTCTGCACAGAAGAATGCTGTTAACTCTTTAGTAGTATTAACATTATTTAAAATTTATTTAGCAACAGCACCCATGTTCACAGTAGGGAGGAGAACATTGTTGTGTCACACACTGTGCAAACACATTATTTGCAGATACATACAAACATATACAAGAGACCCCTCATCTGGTGACTGATGCGCTAAATAAGGCTGGGTAAGATTCATTAAAACATGTTAAATTCCTCTGGAGATGGTGAAAAAAATTACCAAAACCTCACTGCTAGACTTGAAGGCTTTCAACTCTTTCCTGCATTCACTTCCAAACATTAGGTTAGCTACCACAAAACACTGCTTAAGTGGCCACAGGCACAAAGCCTCCTATATTTGAGGGTAGAACTCTGGATTAACTTCAAAACTTGATAGCAATTCTATTCATTGTAAATAATAAAGAAAGCTACTACATTGCTGAGGAAGATTTCAGATATTTTTGATTGGTGCCTCAGATTACAGCATGCAGTGATAAGGATGAAGAAAATAATTTCACATCCTAAGTGAACATTAAAATCTTATTTTGGTGACTGTCCTGTAATTACAAAGGTCCAGAAATGGATGTGTTTTAGGGGAGGTAATTCGAGTGAGTCACAAGGAAGAGTGAAAAAGAAAAATTCACACTTTCCTTTTCTTAGCGCAAGTACCTGCTACACCTAACCCTCAATATGCTCAAAAACTTGTAGGAGTTATCTTTCCCAAGAAAGTGAGCTTATAATTGGATCAGTGCAAGCTTCAAGTACCTCCACTGGAATTTCCCTTCCCTCTCCTCTGCCTAAGGGCAGCGGTGCCTGACATGGGACAGGATGTGCCAGGCCCTCAGAGCACTAAAATCTCATCAACTCTGCTCCTTGACTTTAAATTCACACTTATGGGCTGAGTTTCACCACTAAATGCTTTGTTCTTCTAGTCTTCCACCCTACTGCAGTCCAAGAGCGGCAGTTAGATCCTCCAAGGCCTGTGAAGTTATTGTGGATTTTCACTGGTGTGGCTGAGAACAGAACAGGGCCTTACAAGGATATTATTTTTTACACAAGCTATCAAAACACAACATGGACACCAGGCGTAGAACAAGCCCTCCCTACACGCCGCTCTTCACAGCGTGTCAGGGGTGATGTGCGCTTTGTGGTGGGCCTCCTAACGAGATGACAGGCGCTGCTGCCCGCTGACAGCCAGGTGTCACAGGCAGGGAGTGCAGATGTGTCACTGCTCTGCCACTCCATGGGAGTGACATCCTCTGAATCCCAAGAGACAACGGCAAGGGCGTGCTCAGTGGTATGGACAACTCCACGTACATCAATCGTGGGGGAACGCTGAGGCCTAAGGACAGCAGGTTTCAGATTTCATACGTGGGATAATGCCAACAGATGAAGGGTTGCTCTGAACAATAGGCTTCAATAAAGAAAGCCAATATTCTATATTTATGTTCAAGGCTTCAAATTTACCAAAAAAGTCTGCGTTTTTTTTTTAATGTTCCATATTCACATCTTACACTACGGAGGGAATTATTCAGAAAGACACATCATTAAAATTCTTTACAAAGGAATTTATCATATAAAATAAGAACATTTTATATTAATTAGTCCTGATTTGAAAGGCCATAAATTAGCTTTCTTTTGAGTATGACCAAAGATAACATTATAAGCTAAGTCCTGGGGGACATCACAACACTAACATTATCTACCTCATTTCTGAAGCAGGTCACATACTTTTGTGGCTAATTTTACTTAAATACCTTCCAATATTTTCCAGACTTTATGGAAGTTTATAGAACATTACAAAAAAAAAATCAGCACCAATTTAAAAAATAAAATAAAAAAAATCACAAAAAAAAAGCAGAGAGACAAACTCCCTGCATTTTACAGGTCGTGGCACGTTCATCACCGCACCGATGTTATTCATAGTCACTGGTCTCACGTAAGTAGGTCATTGGACCTACTTGCCCTTTTCAGTGATCCTGAAATATGGTGGCATACTTGAAAAGCCATATAGAAATGTGGGGCTCTCCTGATAAATCATCCCAGGATCAGCTGCTGGCTCTTGCATTCAGATTCAGGGAAGTGACAGCTGAGTCCTATTAGTAGAGGTGGGGGAACAGGGAGCAGGGGTCGAGGGGGCAATTAGCTCCTGCTGTCCCTTGAAAGGGATTCTCCCTTTGCTGGCAGCATAAGGAAAGGTTGAGGTGGAGACAAACCCTTAAGCAAATGCCTGGAAACAGCAGCATCCTTTTGTGAGAGGAGTGTTTGGGCTGGAGGGAAAGACAAAGCAGGAGAATGGGGGAGGCTGGGAGCTCACCCAGGAGGGCAGTTAACACTGACTTTTTGCAAAGGTGAGGAAATCCCTCCTTTTCCTTCCTTCTGTCCAAGTCAAAGGGGAGAGAGGAAAAAAAAGAGAGAGAAAGAAAGCAAATAAGAAGACTTATGCTATGCTGCTCCCTTCCAGGAGTCACCTGCACCTACTCTGTCAACCACGCCAGCAGCAGGTGGGAAGGCTGCCTTGAGGCCACGAGCTCTTAACCTCAGTGCTCTTTCTCCAAACCACCATGGCAGAAAAATAGGGATCTGGGTATAACTGGTACCAGCTAGCTGGGCACCACTGATTTAGGGGGTGGGAGCATAGTTAATGTTAGCTAAAATCTCAGCCTATGTGATCTCATCATACCCTGCTCTTAACTACATAGAGCCCTCTCACCTCTGATGTAATCTCTTGCCCAATATCTAATAAAACAGAAAACACTGGTTTAACTTTGTATGGGGATGGGAAATAATGAAGGATTTTTTCTCCAGAAAAAAAAAAAAAATCAGTGTCTCAAGATAGCAACAAAAAGTCGACCATTAGGCATCCAAGGTTTAAAAAAGAAAAAAAAAAAAAAAGACTTCAGCTATCAAAACCTTTTCAGTTGCATGAATTGTGTATGTTAAGAGGCCTGGAAACTGCTTCATGTGCTTCACCTCCTGCTGAGCAGTTTTTATGCTGACAGGACTGAAGATAGGTTTTCTAGCTCATAATATCACAAGGAAAATGCTATAATAAACTAAGACATCTCTGATCATATGCTAAAGGTGCACATGTAATGTGCTCATGATAAATCTATTTAGCATGAGAGACAACTTTAAAATACAATTGACTCGTTCCATGTTCTAAAAAATTATCTGTTTGTTGAACTAATCAATATATGCCCTGAATTTTTGGTGTTTAGCAGTTCCAAAGTAAAGTGAAACTTGTCTGAAAACACAGATTTAATTTGTTTGTGAAGAATGCATGTAAACACATTTAATATGTACAACTGCTACTCATACCTGCAGCCTCAGCTCAGGTTAGGAATTTTGTAATGCATACTTGGCCTTAACATACTGAAACTCATCAACAGGTTTTTTTATGAATCTGAATACTGCATCCTCGGGTCGAGGGCACAGAGTGAAAAATTCCACCCCTGGTTAACTAAATCACGTGCTTCTCTGTAGAAAACAGTGACATGAAACTGAGGGTGAACATCCAGCACACAGCACTAGTTCAAAAGTAGCCTTTTCATTACGGATCTCCCTCTCTGTGCTTTGAACTCTGGAGCAAAAAGGCTTGGGTGTTTGTCTAAACCTTTGTCTTCAGATCTTCCTCCTGACTCCTTAAATGTAGGGCTTTAGCCTATGTAGACCTGTATTCTACTGTGTGCAAAGTAAAAACTGCCATTTCAAAATTTGATTTTGATTTTTTTCATACTTTCCAAAGACAAGTAAAAATTTAGTTTCCAGTGTCAAATAAATTAACTATTGTAACTCTGCCTGGCCAAACCCAAACCTTAAAAAATGGTCAAGTTTTCTAATTTGAATGGACCAAAAATGCCTAAATTACTAAAAATAGATATAACTCTTGACATTCAAAACTTAAAAATTTTTATGAGAAAATTATCCACCAAAAAACTATTTAATATTTAAAATCTTACAAAGCTAAACTCAAATATGAAAATGGAGAGCCAGTATCCTTCCAGCTCTACTGCATCTTCTGCATACTTTATACCTCTCATTGTATCATTACGTATATCACATTTTGCTACAGCTAAACACAACTGGACTCATTTTTCAATGCACACTAGCATTTCATAATGACAAACAAAGACATTTTAATTTAAAAGTGGGGAGAACAGAACGTCCTACAAGTATTCCATGCAATAGAAGGACTCTGAAATAATTCCTCTCTCTCGTTCAGAAGGACAGGTTATAACAGATTCATGTCTTCCACACTTAGAATCTTGCAGGTTATCCCTTACTCCTGAAAATAACATTTCTAAATTCACTTCTCTTAATGCATGAAAATGACCCCTGCCCTGCACAAAAGCTCTTGTAAGAAGCAAGCAGGACAGTGGGACTGAAGAGATTTAACCTTCGAGTGCCCTGGAAGTCCATGGAGTTGTTGTGAAGCCCCTCCATGGCACCACATCACACAATTTTTTGGGGTCAGAGAGAGGCAAAATAGGAAAAAATAGTCCCCAAGGTCTGTCAGTGAGTCTTAGCTTTACCAAGCCACCCCAAGCCCTGCTGCAGATCCCCTTTGTGTCCTCTCCCCTGGTCACCATGCAGGCTCCTGTCACCCCTGGGGCTGTTCTGGCACAGCTGCTGCCCCTCAGCGTGGCACAGAGCAGTGACAAACCCACAGCACCTACCCCCACGTGTCAGCAAGGGGAAAGACATCAGGCAGACAAGGGGAGAATCAGAGCAACATAGTTTACATTTTTGAGTTCTTCATTAGCTTGTGCTCTTTCGGCCAAAGAATCATTTTTCTGATGATGTTTGTACAGCACCATTCAGCTGGAGACCAAAATTCTGTTACTTTATGTTACCAGCTAGAGTTGGTAAACAAAAATGTTATATTTTCTAGTTTGAATGCACATGTTCACCCTTCGAAGGAAAGGGGCCCATCCTTCTATTGGGACTTCTCTCAATGCTCTTTTTCTGGGGGGGGCTTATTCCACCTTGTGTTGGCACCAAAAGCTGTAACTCAGAGACACAGGCAGGGCCTCAGAGTTAGGCTTGAGTCCATCTCTCCTGTGAAGGCACCACGTGGAGAAGGAGATGTGAAAGGTTTTAGGGCTGCCAGCTACAAAGTTCAGAGGCTTCTCTTATCCTGAACAGGGCAGGAAACCTGGAAAAGTCCACAAAGTCCCAAGCCAGGTTTAACAAGCATTGATCAGCTTCAGCAGAGTTTAGGCTGTGGCAGGACCCACTTTATGTCAAGTTTAAATCCAAGAAAATCAGGAGAGATGGGGGAAATTACAGGTTAGCTCTGAGTATCAGGCAAGGCATGTTTTTTTGGTTTTTTTTTTATGTAGCCTTAATGAGTTTTGCCATCCTATATCTACTGACATTTTAATAACTGCTAAACCCCTGAAAGTCTCCAGAGGAGGTGCACTGATACTATGATGAGCATAAAATAAATGCATAGACAGACAGACAGACAGATATTAATAATTTCTTTTTACTGATGTGTGCTTGTATATTTGTATAATAATATAAAGCTTTCAGGGTATTTTACCCCTATTCAGCACAACAACATTTACTTCTATCAGTCTAATCATAAATACAATTATTCTTGAGTACTCTATTACAAAAACCAATAAACTAGGCCTCAATAGAGATTCTGAAATTACTTAACTTTTCTTTAGAAAAATATTAAAACAGTATTATCACATCAATGAGAAGAAAAGACAGGAAGATAATAAAGTTATGTTAAACCTCCCTGTATTTACTCATGTGTGAAACAGTTATGTCTGGTCACATAATTGCAATGGTTCTGAGAAATATTTCATATTTTATAATGAACATTAAAAGAGTTTGTGGATCATTACTTTATATGAGTTCCAAAGTTATTACATAAAACCCAACAGGAATGGTTATAAATTATTTGATCCTCTAGTCTGGCCTTGGTAAACATAACATGAAGGCTGAACTATCTCAGCAGACAAGATTCACAAGAACAGGTAAAGTGCCACTACAGTCCAAAAAAAAAAAGAAAGAAATACCTGGGTAATTGTAAACAAGACTCTTAACTTTTTTCTGTGTTCTTTCAAAGAAATCCTTTTCTACAATAAGCTTCAGCCATTAAAAAAATAATAAGAAAAGCTTTTTCTAGAATAAAAGAAAACTTGCTCACAGACATGGACTATCATCTACCAGTTTGGCATTATCATAACCATGGCCCTAAAGTCACTGGCAGATTCTTGAACTTACAGCTCAGTATGTGTTTAAGACACTATACTTAGCCATGAAATAATATCACAGGCAATTATTTGATTTTTCAAAGAATTTTGAAGAGCAACTCATTGAAATATGAAAAATAACAAAAGATTACATACTTTAAACAATTATGAAGAATTTTTGTCTTCAAACTCCAATGGGCAGCAACATTTTAATTAATGAGTGA
This sequence comes from Motacilla alba alba, assembly GCF_015832195.1. Lineage (NCBI taxonomy): Eukaryota > Metazoa > Chordata > Aves > Passeriformes > Motacillidae > Motacilla > Motacilla alba. The sequence goes on from NC_052026.1 coordinate 6,239,827, forward strand.
TCATTTGCACCAGAGATAAATGTAATACTAAATGAATTCTGGTCTATTTTGCCCTCTCAGCTCATCTTTGTTTCTAGCTCCTGTTCTTTGTGTCAAAGTATTTTGTGGATGTTTTTGTTTTGTTCTGGAAACATCTTCTAAGAATATTAATATGGAGAATTATACAATTATGCATGCACAACATTTAATAAGACTGGAAAACATGTTTAGATATTCTGGTCAATTTACAACATATCTTTAATGCAAATCATTGCTGAGGCTCAAATCCTGCAAATTTCTGCTCAGCAGAAATTTGCAGGATTTGAGCCTCAGTGTTTCCATGAGCCTCAGTGTTTCCATGAGCCTCAGTGTTTCCATGTCCAAGAAGTTGGACATGGACTCCAAACACTGAGTTTGAGCCTCAGTGTTTCCATGTCCAAGAAGACCCTTTCCTAGAAGGAATTACGGGAGCAGTTTTTGGCTCAGGTAGAGGGAAGCCTGGGCTGGGTGCTGGGGGTCTGTCCTGGCTCCCTGCCCTGCTGTGGGTTTCCAAGCCATGGCTGGTGGGAGCACTGACAGAGAGCAGCCCCCACTGAGCCCGAGCACAGGGCCCTGCCCGCAGGACCTGCTGGAGCAGGACACAGGCAGGCCTCACTGACCACTTCTAACTTTTTCCAGAATTCCAGGAGTTGTATTGAAACACTAAACCACACTGCCAGAGGCACTTAGCCTCTGCAGTCTTTCATCACGAAACACTTAGGCATGAAGATTTCCTGCCTTGAGACTCCTCTGGTTGTCTGATGCCAGGAGTGCCCGGGCCCTGCCGGGAGAGCTGCCAGGGTGGGCCATGGTCCCACCTGGGAGCATCTGCCCACAGAGGAGTTAGAGTTTATTTTTAGGCTTGATATTACCTCCTGTGTGATAACTACCCCTTTGGGAAAGCACACGTTGAGCCACCCAAAACCATTCTGTGCTTTAAACAGCTTACAGTTCTCCCTGAGCAGTTTTTATTAATGCTAATTCTCTGTGTTACCGTGTTCAGTTCCTGCGTGGGGGTTATTCACTGCCACAACTTCCTCAAGCTGAAACTCTGCCCTCACCTTTGCCTCTTTGTTTCTTTTTCTACACTTGAAGTCACTAGCTGTTTCCATAAGTCTAAGTATGCAATTTGTTAAATAACTTCCTTTTTACTTTTTTGCTTTTCAGGAAATTCCAAGGATGAGTTAGCCTCTGTAACCTCACCTGGAAATTCTTCCTGTTTGCCCACATTCTCTGAATTTTTCAAGTGATAGTCTGACTTCTGACAGCATCTCTTTGCATTAAAATTATACAACCTGTGGTTTCAACTTTGAAGGATTTTAAAGAAGACTCGACCCAATCTGTGCCATAAACACAACTTTGGGTGAACTGGTGGGAACAGGCATAGCTTGAGAGAACGAGGCAGCAAAACTTCCAGGGCTACTCTGGGCAAGGCACCGGGCTGTTGGAAGTACTTTGCTTTTGGGAGATAATCTGTTCGTTTTTTTCTGTGACCAGCATCTCCAAGCCATCTGTGTCGCATCCTCTAGGTGGTGCTGATACTGCACAGCTCCCGCTTCCCCACACAATGAAAACATTAATTTGCTATGAGATAATTTTTGACGTAAATGTAAAATGGTGCCCATTCGAACTCAGTAATGAAGCATGGTGCATTTCTACAGCTCCTAATTTGACTAGTTAAATGACTCCATTACGTGTCTAACAGACAGAAGCAAATAATTTCTGGTCAGTTGACGCTCACTTATCCGTATCATTTTACCCTGAAAATAAAGTCTCTAATCTACAGTTTCTTTGTCTTAGTTTTTTAAAATATTATTAAAGCAAACATACTTAAATAAGAGAGATTAAACCAACACAAACTAACAATTAAGGCTACAATACAGAAATCAAGTTTATATAATGTGGGAGGATGGATTTAAAAAAATTAAAATTAAATAATAAATTAAATGACTGCTTATCTCTGTCACTTCCAGTATGAGATTTGACAACATTGCTATTTAGGAGAAGGAAAATATCTATCTATCTTTCTCAAATTTTTGAAAACCACTTTAAATGCAGCCTGCAAGTCTGCCTATAAAACTTCCCTGCACAACTTTGAGAATGTTTGGAAAGACTCTTTACAGTACAGAGCAATAAAATAAAAATGTTGCCTTAATAAATATCAGGTGATGAATAATTTTGCCCCGAGGAAAAAAATGGTTAATGCTGAATCTTAATGTTCCTCATCTAAACGCTTTTTTCTTCCTGCTAAAAACAAGTTTAGAATTAAAGCATATCACTTTACACATATTGCATGCATATTAGCGAGACACAGCTGCTTATGCCCTACTCTTAAGAGCCATATGATTAAGTTATGGGATATCAGATAATCCAAAGTCCCTTTCTATTGGCCACCTTTTGCAGACAAAGGCTTTTTAGTTTTAAGTCCATTTAATGACAGAATGTCCAATTCTATAAATGTGTGAGTAATTCCAGTGGAACACCTGTGGCTCTCTCTGCTAGAATATAGAAGGAGAGACATAAAATGTCATTATAGTAACATTCAGTGTCTGACTTTAGCAAAAAAATATTCGCAATCAAGGCTGCCACTCCATCCCTGATGTATTCCATCATGCTCGGGTTTCCATGGTCTCAGAGAAGTGAGTGTGAGCTTACATACCATATGTGGTACCAGCCTTGCTCACAGTGGGGTGAGCTAAGGACAGAGCAGCAGTTTTCTGGTTGAAATCACGGGTCCTGTGGGCTCACTTCCACCATGGTTTGTGGGGACAGAGGCATGTGACTCTCAGCATTAATGCCAAGGGAAAAGCAAAAGTGTTCGTACTACTGTTAAAAACCAACCCCTCCTGCCCCCAAATCCCGTACTTAACCTTGTTTTCATCGATTTTTTTTTTCTCTCCCTAAAGATTTAAGCACTATTTGAGCAAGTTTTGTATGACTTCAAGTTTCCTAGTGACAGGGAAAAAAGACAAGCAGATTTTGGTGCATCTGGTGAAACATCCAGAAAACCTGAGTTTTCTATTGATATTGTTTTTGCAGTCATGACAGTGGAAATGTTATGACCCAAATCTAACCATGGAGAGTTACATTAAAATTAATGGACTACTTCATAGTAGCCATTCTTCAAACAGAAGCAGCATTCAAGGAGCTGGAGTTGGATTTACAACTAAAATATAAAGCACAATATCGATGTTCAATTTCAGCAGGGTTAATTTTGAGAGCATGCTGGAAGAGTCAGTGAATCGCAGGCTCACTGCTGCTCTCGAGGAAGGCAATGGCAAAACTCCCAGCTGACTTCAATGAGAGGAGGAGCAGACCCTGAATGGAATAAAGGAGCGGAGGAAACAACTCCATACGGAAATGGCAAGTATTCAAAGATGAGTTCATATCAGCAGAAAATACACATGGGGCCTGACAAAAATACATGAAGGGTCAGAGAAGTGATGTCTGTCTTGGGAAATCCAAAATAGCAAAGCAGAAGATATCAGACTGAAGAGGAAGGATGGTCTGGGCACAGCACAATGGCCTCAGCACTTCAAGCAGGGTTGCTGGGTTTATCAAGGGCTGGGATGCACATGGGGAGGGTGGCACGAGGCCACCCTGCACTGCACATGCACCGAGCAACCAAGGCGGGCACCCAGCAGGACACCCGCCACCGAGGCAGCTGCAAACACCAACATGTGCAGCAGCGACCAAGGAAAGATTAATAAATCAAAAAGTTGAAGCTGTAAAAATGCACTTCTTCAAGCAGCTAAAGTCTGAAAGAATACTGCAGATGGGATGACAGCCAGAATCTGGAAGGAAGAGGCAGAAGCAAGGGGATACTTTAGCAAATATCTGTGGAACATCTTCGGGAGCAGGGGAGGTAGCTGTGGACGGGAGGACTAATGTGACACCTATATATAACAGCAGCTCTAGGGAAGATCAAGGAAATTAAACACCAGTCAGCCTGATTTCAGCAGTGGGAAAGATATTGGAAACACTAATCAGGAACAAAATAGGGAAAGTTATGATTTAATTAAAGATATTCAGCATGGATTCACAAAAGGGAGATCATACGTAACAAAACTAATAGAATATTCTGAAAAAAAATAACGCCCCATGGAAAAAAAAAGAAAAGAAGAAAACTAAAAAACCAAACTCAAAAAGAATCAAAGGAATCAATGACCATGATTTACGTGGGCTCTCTGAAAGGTAGTGCCACATGATCCCCTAACAGGCTACAATGCTGTAAGTTCTGACGAGAGGCTGAGCTAAATAATGCATCACAACCCGGACAGCATGTGAGGGCACAGTGCTCTGCATGCTAACAGCAAGAGCAGAGTGTGCAAGGGGAGAGCTGGCCTGCCCCAAAGATCACTGCAGAACCTCGGTTCATTCAGCTTCTGTTTCAACAGCATGCAGAAACGGGATGGAATTTATTCAGATTAGGAAATGGAGGAGAAGCCGCAGACAATTTGAATGAAGGGACAATATATAAATAAAAAATCCAGCCTGCCTTTTAGTGAGCAGGGAAAGTGATGGGGTATGTATGATTCAATACAGAAAAAATGTCAAGTGACATAGTGGTAAGAACAAAAGGCAGGCAACACTCGCCGCTCTTCTTAGTGGAGGCAGAAGGGGCAGGAGCAGGGTGAAAAATGAGAAATGAAATTCAAAATCTTAAGCCTAGAACGTAATGTCAGGATAAAAAGAAGCAGAGATATTTCTGGAATTTCCAAACTGACAAACTGTGCAAAATCATTCCTGTACTGTTTAACAGGACAACAAGGAAATATTTTCTGTATCATACCCTAACTATGGCTACCTTTATCACTGGGCTATACAGAGCATCCAAAAAGCCAAATGACAAAATTATCTCAATTAGTTAGAATCCAAACCAGGTCAGTATTCCTTAGAAGCCCAAGTAGGGATAACACCACTGCTGAAGTAGCCTCACGTTACAGCCCCATCTAATAACAAGCAGGCACGAGCTGAAGCTAAGGAAAAGCAGGCACTAATGGAATTTAAGTGGAATTTCTTTACACAGAGATGATAGTCAATGTCACGCACAACCCAGGGCAGCATTAGCAACCTGTGGAAAAATATTACACCATGACTCACTCAGAACAAAAGCCAAACAGTGCAATTACATTCCTGACTTTTCATCCTTCAGTACTTTAAAACTATGAGAGCTGCTATTCAAATGAAATATTATAAAATAAAGACTGTTAATTTGTATCATGGGCCAGGAAAAAAATGTAAGCCGGCTCAAATCTGCAAATTTTCATGCACATAACATGTGAAAGCAGGTAACTGAGAGGTACCAGAGGATGCACAAAGAACCATCCCCCAGCTGAGCTGCCGAGAAGTCCCACTGCCCAGCAACCTCTGCAGTCTGCCCTCATGTCTAGCTCAGTTCAGCTACTTTGATGGGGACGTTTATGGTTTTCCAAGCAAAAAATATATCCCAAAAAAGGGCCATGAGGGAATGCTCTTGGTGATGTTTCTGCCTTAAAAAACCCAGCATGAAGTTACTAGAAATGGGAGGCCAGAAATTCTGTTGCTCCAACTACCACAGAAACAAATGGGATTTACACGCAGCACTACAGCCATAGTGCGAGTGACAGACTGGTATCTACAGTTGTCTGTAACTCACAGGACAGCCCTTATTGCCTGTCTCATAATGCATGTTAATTCTTGAGTGTTTTAAGGGCTACACCTTCAGGATATAGCCTTAAAACCAGTGATTTGTAGTGGAAGTCCCAAGAGATGTGACACTGTCACCCTCTGCAAGCACAGTGTGATAAATACTGGAAATACACAGATCACAAGACTAAAAGGGGGATCAATAGCAAGGAAAAGGAAGGTGAAGGAGGAGACAGAAGTCAGTCCACCACACTCAAGCAGCAGGACAAGGGCTCTGTGTTACAGGTGCCATGTCCTGGCCTCCCCACATCTGCCCTTCCTGCCCTTGCTTCTTGGAAAGACACATCTGCTCCTAACAGGAGACACACATTATTTCTTTCCCATTCTGCCCCTAAACATCACCAACATCCCACTTTATGCTGGGACACGAGGTGGATTCAGTGCCTCTTGCAGGGTGGAGAGGAAAGGTGGGGATCCCACTGCCTGCCAGCGCACTCCTCTACAGGATACCCAAAAAACAGGAGGGGGTGGTTTGGGCAATGCATGGCATGAAGATATTTTGCTCAGAGCAAAGCGAAAATCTCTGTCCAAACCCCCACCATCCATCCAGAAAAAGGACAGCATGAAGTTACAGCTATGGAAACTCATACAAACAGCACTGAGCTGTAATTCACAACTGATCCAAGCACAGAGCCCCTTAATTACAACCAGACCCATGAATGTGAGGTGTCTAGAATGAAAACAAAGGGTTAAAATACCTGTCTGGATTTTTTCTTGAAAATCAGTCATTGAGAATCATCTGTCAGTAAGACAAAATTAATTACTACATGTAAAATTGAAAAAAAAAAGCAACATAAATTTAAATATTACATAATATTACAAAAATGTTCATAAAATCCTATTGTTAATGATGCATGTTCACCTTGCTAATACTCAAACTAACCAAGATTATTATACCCAATTTGCAATAATCAAAAAAGAGAGGAAAAGAAAGTACTTTTTTTTTTATTATTTCTTTGTCTGACTTTAGAAGCTTTGGAAAAAGCCTCAAATTACAGTAACTTGCAAAATTCAGTCATATTTTTGAATACTGTTCAAGGGCTGGTACTGAAGAAATTGCTGAAGTCTAAATGTTAGACATTTATGCTTAACAAAGCTAGTAAATAGAAGCCTTAACTACTTCATTCACTCGAAGGCAATTATTGCACTTCTCTTGCAAGTATTTTACTAATTTATGCATAGTTAGTCTTACTTAGGCATTAAATCAATTACTGGTAATATATTAAATATGTTCTTAAGTTTAACATGCAAATACAGTTCTGCACTGGAGTTTTAAGGCCTTTTTTGGAGACATTTGTACATGTTTACATTAAAAGGGCTTTAAAACTTTGGCAGCAAATAGATGCACAAGTTTCTTACAGCACAGGCACAAACCTCCCACACACCCCAGGCCAGCACCCAGATACTGCAGGATTGAAAGTCAAGGATCAGGAGAAACACCTTCCACCTCCAAAAAAAGGTTAAAAATATATATCCTAGCCAGCATATTATATGGAGTGCTGCCTCCAGCTGGGATAATTATTAAATTAATAATTAAAAAAAAGACTCTCAACAGTCCTTGAGACATCAAGCCTGAACACCATAAGCTAACAGCATGATAAGGAGTAAGTTCAGCAGAAGCTGGCTACATTCACCCCATAAGACACTGCTGGGTGCCTTGAGTGAGGGGCTGAACAGTCTTTTTATTGTGGCTCCAAAGAAGGGCTTTGGCACTGTGCAGTGCAACTCCAGAAGGTATATGTACCTCAGGAATAACAGAGCTTCTCTTGGTAGAGAAACAGATATAAAAGTAGTAATAATTTTTAAAAAATTAAACATTAAGAATTCCCTAATTCAGCAAAAAAGCTTTTAAAAAAATAATTGAAGTGTACAGAACCATTAATACTCCCCTGCACCCAGAGAATATCTCCCAGCTGACTGGCAGACTGCTACTGGTAACTGCCCCTGGACAAAAGCAGGTACCCCCAAAGCATGGAGCCTCAGAGCTCAAAGAGCAAGGCATGGGCACAGCATCTGCTGTGACAAACAGCATAAAGATCTGCCCTGAGGGTGCAATACCTCCGTGCCTCCTTCCATAAAAAATCCATGGAAAAAAAAAAAGAAAAAAAAAGCAAAAAATCTCTTGAATAAGAACTGCTAAGGCTGTAGAGTCAAAGAGGTCCTGTGTTAACAGTGCAGAAAGTCAGGGGTGCTCACACAGCAGGGCACTTTTGAGGAAGCTGCTCATCCCCACCTGGACCAGCACCAAGAAAATCACTAGTTCCTTCTTGGACCCCATTTCCTCAATCAAGAAAGCTGAGACTACAAATTGCTATTAAGAATTGGAAGGAAAAAGTGTCTTTTTGTTGAAGACATGAAGGGGAAGGGAGGGGGGGGGAATAGTAAAGCAGCAGAAAATGGGGATTGGTTGCCAAACTGGAAAAATCAATTATTCTACTGAACAACAGTAGTTACAAATATAGCTGCCTCTACTCCCTCCTCCTCCTCCTCCTCCATTGAACAAATTGTTAAAAGAACCAACAATCTGTTGAACGACAACCCCCGGTATGGTGTCATCGTTTAAAAAGTGAACACAGAAAAGGTCTTGTTAAAAACGAGGCACAAAGCTCCAGACACAATTTTGGATTCGCCCTGGGTGAATCCCTGTGCTCGTTTTGTTGAGTTTAAAGCAGCCATTCTGAACCGGGTGTTTGATCATATCAATGCAAATAAATGCTTGAAAAGCACCCAAAACAGCCCAGATCATGACGATAGTGTTTGGACTCATTCCATCTAAAAGCAAATTCCCACAGTCACTTAGCCCCCCATGTAAGATCATCTTCACTTGGCTGTTTGGGGTTTTTTAAAAAGCATATAACAGTATTGTCTTTGGTCCAATTATTGCACTTTTAAATGCAAAATGAGGCTTCAAAACCAGCTGATAAATGCTTCTCTTCATGCAGGATGAATAAAAACCTGGTGGTGACACACCAGGTTGGCAGCATTGTAGAGCAAGGTCCTGCGGGTTTTTTTGAAAAAACTGCTCCAGCATTAGATGAGGACAAAGGAAAATAGTGGGAATTTGTCTTCCGTGCCACACTGTTGATTAGAGTAGTGTTGAATGAAACAGGAGCGTCAGTAAGGCGAGGCTGCAGTGTGGGGGTTGAGGTTTTGCTCAGGCAGGATGGGTGCTGAGGGCAGGGACCCAATGGACAGCAGCAGGGCTGGGCACCCACAGGCACCTGCAGCATCCTCATTTCTGTAAAGAGATTTTGCCTCTTTGCTGTTAAAATACTGATAGGGAATGCAGTACTGAGAGATAACGAGTATTTCCAAGATAAAGTGACAAGTGATGTGTCATGCCAGAAGACCATGGCCAACACACCATTACAATGGCTCCTGGTTTGGCCAAGTTATGATTTTTTAACATTTCCAGCCCATGGCAGGTGGGTTTGCATGTCTGTTAATAAAACAGGATGTCATGGCAAGCTTCAAAGCCATCTTTACACTTGTACTCTCAGGCACTTACTACAAGGAATGCACTCATGCCAATACACTTCATTTGCCAGGCTGATAAAATAAATAATGCTGGACACTGTTTTTGCTTTCTTTTCTTTGTCAGATGACTACATTAAAAAAACATGCTAAAAATCTAAGAATCTTAATAGCTGTTGTGCATTCGGCAGATGGTACCATCTAGACCCAGCTAATTTGAGGCCAAGCAGTCTAAATCCCAGTTTCAGACAAGGAATAAAATTTAATAGTGAAATAGTGGGGTGAAAACAATGAGGAGAGAATTGAGGGGATCCTCCATTCCCTTTGCTTGGGAAATAAAGGGTAGTTACTATTCTTGATGGCAGAAGGTTTGACCAATGCGCTAACAAAAAACCTGAACTTTGATTCCTCATGTATTCTGTAAAAATGCCAATTCAGGAGTCACGTGTGATTTTCAAAGGGGCAGAGGTATACAAGCCAGGCTTAATTCTACCTTTGCTCTCCAAGAATATCTTTAAAACAGCAAACCGTGGAAATTAAAGCAGTTTCCAAAATATTTACCCTAAGAAAATATGCCACAGCTGAACTGTGCATAGAAACTGCTATTTTCTCTTCCTACTTTTAAAGCTATTTTTTTTTAATTCTTTCTAATGAGGAGAGCTACTTTTCAGGAGGAAAGCACAGCAAAACTGAAAAGAAAGAGAATGATTCCCAAGTACAAAGTGCAATGAAAGGCTGTATATGCTTTTCATGTAAGCATACATTATGCCTTCCATATTGTTAAAACTTGCTCATCACTGAACTACTCTACATGTAACTAAATTACAAATGGCTCAATGATAACAAAACATAGCAAATTAAGACAGAATCAGGTCAGACTTCTGTTTGAATTATCTAACTGAGTCTCTAACCTGGCACAGTGTTTGGCCACAGTCAAAAATACATTAAATACATACAAGCATATTTATATATATAGACATATATATGTCTATGAGTGTGAAAAAATGTATTAGGAAGAGAAAAAAAAAAAGACAAAATGCACAGGAGCCAAAATCCATGTGCCAAGGAGATGAAGGGGAAAACAGGACACATTTAGATCAAGACTCCTTAATTTTGGGTACAATCATAATCTGCCACCCCCAAAAAATCCCACCCAAAAGCAACAAAACAAAACAGAAACACATTGAGATGCAAGACAAAGCATTTGCATCTTTGGATACCTGATTTGATCCTGTCATCAGGGAGGTAGACACCATCTCAGATACTCAGAGACTGTGTGAAATTATAGACAGAAATCACAGTAAAAAATGCTAAAGGCAGTGATCAGACTAAAAGGTTCATTGCAAGGAGAAGGTAGTAATACTGCACATTAATGAAAGCCTGGACCTATCACCTGCTGTAATAATTATCATGCTAATACGGGGGGTTGCCTCGGTTTGTGGTTTTTGGCATCCCATTACTACCAGAAACTGCAAATTCAAACACTCTATGTGTAACATAAATGAAAATATTCTCACCTTAATACCGTGCAGAAGAAATAAATTATGTTTGGTTTTATTTTTTTTTTTTTTCATTTTCACTTTTAAATTTCCTTTGACTGGGTGAACCTCAGGCTATGGAAATACAGGCAGGCATTGTAGCTGCACAGATACCAGCATACAAATCTCTTCTGTACAGGAAACACATCAACACTAATCCATTTTCTGTACGAAATGTAAAACTTCACATGTTCTGTTCAAGCTCATTACTGACTAGTATCTTAAGCTTGTCAAGTGTTCTAAAGGAGCTTTCCAAGAGAAGTTTGTAGTTAAGCATATGGTAAGCTCGTCCAGTCCATATGACTGGTTGAGCATCGACCACTACTGTTGATACAGTTTCCCTCAATATTATGACAGTATTTGTCAATGAAAATTAAATTGCTGTCAAACTTTTCCCACTAAACTTACAGCACAGCACTCAGAGAGAGCCAGCTTCATGACTCAAGCCAATAAGGCCTCTTCTAAACACTCCTTTTTTTTTTACCCATTTGTGGAAAATTCCCTCTGGATTTATTTCTAACTTTTGCAATAACCTATAAAGGCTTTCCAGCTCTTTCTGTGGAAAAATGCTGTGAAGCCATATTTAATGCATTTGCTGTTTTTTCTTATAGTCTGTGAAAATCTCACAGAGCAATATCTGGGTGATCTGTAAGGGCAGGTGCTTACAGACCGTGGAACGCGTGACAACGCTGTGCCAAACTTGAGGGATCACACATGGATGCAACGTGTTCTGCTCACATGCAGAAATATCTGCCTGAAGTTCATATTTGGAGGGTCAGGGAATAATCACATAATGAGAAAAGCCTGAAAAAGCCTAGACCAAGCAGGTTCAAAAAATAACAATTACAGTTTTATTATCTTTGAAATAATTCTAAGGAGTTGGTGAAATATCCCATGTTTTAAACAAACATGCTGCAGATTTGTTCTTCACCTTTTAACATTGTTTTCAAATGCTGAAAAACAATCCTCACAAATAAAGTACTTTATAACTTCCTAAACAATTATGTCAGTGAAGGCTGCTTCTTAATCAATTTTAAACTTAAAAAAAAAAAAAGTGGCATTATATCTATTTCTATGGGGGTTTTTTTAATATCACATTAAAAAAAAAGGTGTAATAAAAGATAGCAACAGTGATTAAGCAGTCTGGGGAGAAAAAAAAATATTGATGTGTATACCTAGAATGTAGGAATGGCATTAATTGCAGTAGGTACTAAAAGAGAGGTGCTGCTTTTAGTTGGTGTTTTACCATCTCCCTCCAACACATGAATCTGGTCTCGGCTACAGGAAAATACTTCTAAGATTGATTTCTATAATCATTCTGGAATTGTCCTTCTTTGCTACCATTCTCCTGCATCTCTCATTAGCTGACACAGCCGGTGCCTCAGGACGAGCAAACCAATGCTGTGTGATACTTGCTAAAATGTGCACCACCAAATTTTAGAAACTGCCCCTGCTGCTGGTGCGCCTGCGGTGGGGAGCAAGTCCCTGTTTGGGATGGGCAGACCCCACTGAGGACATCCCAAGGCAAGTCTCACACCTGGCACAGGTGATTGAGGCCAGGAACAGCTAAGCTGCCGAGCTCCCCTGGGAGGCTCCCTGGATCTGCTGGAGGTGTCTGGGAGGGCTGGTCTGCAGGATGCTGTCATGGGAATAGAGCCTCTCCAAGCCCAGAACCAGGTGGGGCAGCTGCATGCCCAGGGACCACCTCACCCTGGGACTTTTGTCAGTAACTCTTATTGTGTTAATAAAACAGTCCTACTCAAACAGATGGGCTCTCTTTCCATCCAAACACAGGCGATAGCAAATACCTGATGTCTCCGTGTCCTTCCACAACCAGGTGCTTCAGTTTGATTTTTCTACTCTAACAGATCAAGCACACATGAAAATTTTGATGCAATAGAAAATCAGAAGTCAAGATGTTTTTCTCTTTTCTAATCTGGGCATGCAGCAATACAAATCAGCAGCAGTGAGGCTTTTCTTCTTTAGGGATCCTTTTGTAAGGGACAGGGGATAGTGCTCAAGGTCATTGGCTTTTCTGTTTTTGACGAAATTATTTGTCTGCTCTTAAATTCAATGGGCAATTTCAGTAGCAGCCACTTCCAAAAGCCAAAATTTGGCAGTTTGTAATACTTAGTCAGTCTGTTGGGAAGGCAGCAATGTCCCTAAAATACAGATATGGAATTAAAATATGGAGCAGAACAATGACTCTATTTGTCTCTTATATGGAGACACATACACAGAGATTACTCAGATGGAAAAAGGGATATAAGAAGAATCCCAGAAATGACAAGTGCACATTAAGCATCATCATGTTTTAGACTGAGATATTTCTTTGAGAAATTATTTGCAACTCGGAGCTGTACCTCTGCAGCACACACATGGCTTGGGTATGATGAGCAATTGGAGCAGAGATTAGCTGGAGACTCTAGCAGAGAAAAATGGGAGAAGGCTGATACATATCTATGTTCAAAGGTGATAATGTCACCCTGGCCCATCACAATTTCAGTAGGCTGATGGTGGAATTTAAGCCTCTCTCATATCGAGTGCACAAAGAGGTACATCTTGGCAGTATAACAAAAGCCAATGTGGGTGGCAAGGTAGCTGCAAATTTAAGCATGAATGCTCTGGATGTGGGGGCTTGCACCTGATTACCAGATGCTTCAAGCAGATGGCCAGGGAGAGGAGAGAACAAGGCTCATGGTTGCTTTGATAGGGTTACAAAAAGCACCAAAACCAGGAAACAGAAAAAAAAGAAAACTTCCCTGACTGCACAAGGCATCTGATCAACAGGGCCACTGAGACACAGCACACTCTGCACCAGATTTGGGAGGTGAGTCCTACAATCAGGCTGGTGGTTCAATATCAGCAGCAAGACTCATTGAAATAGGGTTCAGGAGAGTGGGACAAAATTATATACATATTATATTGCCACCATGCAGAATAGGGAGCTGCTATTTAAATGCAGGATATTCTGGGGTTTTCCACCTTGGAGGAGTTCCTCCATAGCAGGCTTTGCACTTTTGATATATGTGGGAGGCTTTGATGTATGTGGGAATCAATATGGGCTCATTCTCTGGGGCTGGGACTGATGCTTGTAGGAATGCTTCCCTACAACAGTCAGAAGTGATAGAGCTTGCTATGAAAAAAAAAAAAACCAAAAAAAAAAACCCAAAACCAAACAAAAAAATAAAACAAAACAAAACAAAAAAAGGCATTACAAAGGAAAAATCAAAAAGCTCATTCTGTTCAGTGGCAAGGTTTTGAGAAACAGCATTTCAGCTTCACACAACAGAGTACAAATTTGAGAATTTGACTCTACTTCACCCTGATGGGTAACCAGACAAATTTCCGCTGAGTAATCTCCCTCAATGACTTGAGCAGCATTTGTGTAATGGGATGCCTGATCCTGCCTCAGGACCATCTGATCTGGCACTGTCAAAACACATTTCTGGTTGGGACAGGGGACAGGGCACCTCCAAACACAGCCACGAGCCTTCCTGCCCTGATGTCCCCATCGGCACAGTGAGGGAGAGGGTTCTGTAGCTGGTGTGAACCGTGGGTAACCAGTGACCTGAAATCATTAAAAATCTGTGTTCATCACATTTCTCAGGAGGAGGTGGCTTCAGCTGAGCTTCTTGGCTAACCTCCCACTCTGATCACCGCACCCTGCCAGCTCCACTGCCCTGTGTCCTTTTGGTTTAGTATTTCATTCTCCATAATTGCATCATTGCTTCCTGGTATTTCTGAGGAGCACACAGGATGGAGGGCAATGCTCTCTGAGGGCACCACCAGCCATCAAAATGGTTCTTGCACACCTGAGCACTACAGGAACATATGGCAAAGACAGAAACCTGTCACCAAGCACCCAAATGCGGCATCCAGCTGACACAATCCCCATGGACTTGCAAGGCAGTGGGCTCAGGTCCTCATTAGAAACACAACTTCATATTCATGTTGCCAGCCTCCACAAACTTGCATCTACACCAGGATAATGAATGTTTATTGCAGTTTAAAATACCTAACGTGCTGCAATGGAAGCACAGAGCTGAAGTTAGGAATGATATAAGGGGGTGGCACATTGCCTTCATGGCTGCTGAGCCCAAAAGCCCCATCTTTCATCTTCCTGGTGGTGGGAAACCATGACCAAGTGGCTTGGTGCCTCCAGGCAGGGATGTACAGACCCTCGCTGAGAAGGCTTACAGCAGGAACTGCCACCCCCTCTATCACAAATATGCACAGAGGGTTCACTAAATTCCTTACTCCACCCCAGCCATGAGGATGCTTTGTTTGACGTTTGAGAGCCAAACAGGTCCTTTCCTGGGGGCCGGTCCTCTCTGCCTCCCCACACTGCCCGTGGCACTCAGGAGGAGGCAGAAAGGGTGGCAAGGAGGGAAGAAAGGAGAATCTCACTGGCTGTGGCCTCTCCTCCTCAGCGAGTTAATCATTACAGCTCATCCGCTCAGCACCACTTTTTCCTTCTGCACAAATAATTAAGAAACACCTGTGTTCTTTTCATTCAATAACACACGTTTCGGAGAAAGCCGCTCTTTTAAGCTTAGATTATTTTCTGTGACCACGATTCAGCTGACAAAATAACAATGACTCACTTTGCCAAGGACTGAGGAAGGAGGGGGGAGGGAGAGGCTGTCAACCCTACATTAAAAATAAAAATATCAAATAAATATTATTGAAAATAAAGAAAGAAGCCACCTTAACATTTATCTCCTTCAAAATGGCCGGTGCCCCCATGCAACTTTGAAATCTGAATAAACTCCTGGAGGTGACTCTTTGCCAACATTCGTGCCTATGCCAGCTTTCTCACAAACGAACAGCTTGTATCTCCATGAAAACCAATGGATGGAACAAATTGTATTAAATTATGTAAAATGATACTAAAGAGCACAATCTACCAGTAAAAAAAAAATATTTAAAAATTGGAAAATCTTGTTTTTATAAATTTGAGAAAATTGTAAAAGATAATTGCAGGGGGGGAATGTTACATTTTTATTATACTTTAAAGGATGTCTTGTGGATTTAAGCAGGAAATGAGATTTATTCTCTCATAGGTCAGGCACACATAATTCTTTGGTGCCGTTGACACCTGTGAGTTATTTAGCCTTCCTCATACTTTAGCATGTAGAGAAATCCCATCTCTACGAAGCTGAGCATAGCCCTGTGACAGTCTCAAATTGTCCCTCCCCATCACACTGTAGGAGCTGTCAGCGCACATTATGTATCCAAATTTCTTTCTACTTCTCAGAGACCCTTTCTGGGGGGGGTGGGGGATGCAAATAACAGTAATTAGCAGCAAAATTACTATATCTTCAGGAAATTATTAAGGATATTTTCAGCACCTATTGGAGACTTTTATAATTTAAATATCCTGATATGTCCATGCAAAGAACATTCCAGTAACTTTGCCTGAAATGGGTTTTAAATTGATGATTTCCAAGCATGAGTCAGTTAATCATGAACAAAAAGATCTGACTATTTCTGTATCCAGGGTGGTGGAGAGGGTGAGGGTGTGAGAGCTTTTGGCTGGTTTGAGGCTTTAAAGGACACTCTACTCACATACAATAGGGAGTCAAAATTCCAGGCTTTGTTCTGACAGCCTGTAGCCCACGGGGAGCCCCCTGGCCCCCCAGCCTCGTGCAGGGCTGTGCCCACAGGCTGGAGGCAGATTTTAGAAAACAAGTTCATCCCTGTGATGGCAGCAGGACCTGGCTGTGAGCTGGTGGCTCCTGGTTGAGTCCTTCTGCTTCAGGCAGGGACAGAACATCCCCTGGGGCCAGGGGAGGTGGTCAGGGGGTCAGTGCCCAGGTGCATCCCTCACCTGCCTGGATCCACTGACGGGGCTGAGAAATGAGAAAGTCTGCTCTGGCTTATCCTGTCTTCTATCAAAGAGCCAGAGCACCATTAATCCAGTTTTAAAAGAAAGAAGTTTGTCTGTGTGTCCCTAATTTTTAATTCCCCCCTCCAATCCCTTTTTCTGTTTTCTCTGCCCCTTCCCCCTGCATTGCAAGGCCCTGAAATGCAGACTCATGATTCTTGGCTACAGCAGATAGATAATTTATTCTGCAACTGCATTAACTCAGCGTACATCTAAACCTTCCTAACCTAACTCTGGAAGACTCTGCCACATGACTGAGGGTTAGCTTGAACTCTCAGTTCTGCCACATCGCTCTCCACTGGAGATCTTTACAATCCTAAAAAAATACTCTAAAAATAAAAAAAATTTAAAAAAACCAAAAAACAACCAACCAAAAAAACAAACCAACTTCTGCAGCCAGTAAAGCACATACAAGAACTGCTCAGCAGGACAAATGAGCATTGTAGCTTCCATAGTCACATACACCACAGGGAGCCTCAACTAATTTCCACTCTCAATAGAGCTTATACAGACCTGGAAGCTTAAAATTGTTCCCGTCTTTCCAATGAATAACAGTGGGATCCTATAAAAAAGACACTCCTTTCCTGAAAGGCAAGAGGAATTTGCAGGCCTGGGGGCTGCACTGGGAGAAGTTGCTCTGCCCTTTCCCTACAGCTACAGGGTAACTGGCAAAACCAAATACACCCAAAAAACCACACGGGCTTCCCTGATCCACCACTGCCTGGAAGCCACCTCCACTGCCAGCAAAAGAGTCCACCTGAGACTGGGAAAGCATGGAAGATGAGGCCAGCACTGCCTTCTGGAAAAGAACAGTGTGGTTGCTATTTTTGGAAACAGGTGGAACTTAAGAGCTGGCTCTGAAGGGTTAATGCTTGGACTTGACAAATTTCCCTGTCTCTGTGATCCAGTCACCACCACAGCCTACCCTCATGACTCACAACAGCTGGAGTTGCTAAACTGGCAGCGTCACAGTGTGGCATCAGGAAATTTAAGATAAAAAAACATATACAACACACAAGAAATCCTAATAAATTCTGGAAACTGTAGACATGTAAATCTCCAAGCGCTAAAAAAGCATCCTGTGAGAGAAACTATTTTTAAAAAAGGCTATTAGGAGGTGTGAAAGCGAAGCTGTCTATTATGTTTCTAAAGAAAGGCACCAAATGCTTATTTTTCATCCCACTGAATTGTGAGAGCCCGTTTCTGACAGACAGTTAGCACAAGGTCACTGCCAGTAAGCGGGCTCCTGGCCAGCAGAGCCTCCCGGACATCAGAGGGACCAGACACTTGGGGAAAAAATTCAACTTGCTGCAACAACGTTTAGATCTGAATGAAACCTGATCCCAGCTGCTGCTCCCTGGGTTTCTCTTCCATACCTTTTCTTATGCAGCAGGATAATTTGATATATTTTTTTCATCGTTTAAATCCAGCAGCTCCTCTACTTACATGGTATTTTTATGGGGTAAATTGAGGGAATAAAGTATAATAATAAAAATTAAAAAATGGGGAAAATATTTCCTTCCCCTCTGTGTGGCTCCCACTGCAGACAATGCAAATCCCACAACACATGTTTGCAGGGAAATCAGAGCACACTCAGGGCTAGAAGTGCAAATTCGTCTCATCTAAATGATTAAACTAGTAACAGTTATAAACAAAGAGCTTTTTATCCCACTGATTTCAGGATGGGTTAGTGCTTTTCTCCAAACAGTCTTCAAATAGTTTATGCTAACTAAAATATCCCTCCAAAAACAGAGCCTTGCAGTGACCAAATAAACAAGAAGATTACTCCAAGGGAGAGACGGCAGCTCACGAGGGGAATCCAAACTTTGTGGGGCTGTGCTGAGATCCTGACAAACCCAGCAAGCTCCACAGTCACAGTCATCATTTTATCTATACAAAAGTTCTTGTTTAATGTCCAACCTGCAGCAAAATGGTGCACCCAGAAACCCCTTCTTTCTGCTTCAATTCCTGCGATTTCAGCCAAAAGTGCCCTCAGATTTTTTCTCTTTGTATTTTACTATCTAAACACCAGATTGCATATTTATTTATTTATAAATCTAGAAGGAACTTTGAGAAAGCAGTTATCAAAGGAGATAGAGGACTCTGTGGTCCAATTTCATCTTTATCAGTTGTCCATAAATCCCTCAGTTGTCCATAAACCAACAATCCCAATCCTCATGCCTTCTCCTTCCTGCAGGTATGAGCACACCTAGACCTTTACTAACCATCCAATACACCCTTCCCTAAGTGCCAGGAGGACATTTCCTGCCACATGTCAAAAGGTACTTAGAGTTCAGGAATCAGACCCTCAGTCTATAGTAAAACTGCAGCAACACCCTTAATTTGCTTTCACATTGGCTTCTTTTTTTTTAATATTAAAAACATATTTCATCATTACGATCTACATTTCCATTCACACATCTTTTTCATTATTTTTTATCAGGTAATCTAAAATGATACACCAAGTGCTACCTAAAGAGCCAGTTTAATATTAGTTCTTAGAAGGAAAAGATCTTACTCTGATTTTGCTCAGAACTCGCTTCCATGAAACCATCAGAGCCACGCTGGCACAAAAGTGATGTAAATAAGAGCAGGATCAGCTTACAGGTGTTAGGCAACAGAGTAAAAGAATGCATTCATATAAAATCTTACAGGTATAGCACTCTATACCTGTGATGGAAGTGCTATTTAAGCACGTAGCAGTTGAATGAAAGAAGAATGCCTTTTTTAAAAAAAAAATATTTATGTCATTGCAAAACACCACGGGAGCAACTGCTTTGTCTCCCAAATGCCTGAAAAAATTTCTCTCCCAGTTGCCTGAAAAATCCAGAGTACTTGGACTAATAAGGATCTTTTCCAAATTCAGTGCTTCTAAAAATATGAGGTCTATCATAAGAACACTTACACAGGTGATACACAGTTTTTTCATTAGACTTTTATGCAAGAAATTGGGCTTGCATATTACACATTATTCAAAAAGAATAATTAAAGTCCTACATGGACACGTATCTGCCTCAGGGCAGACCTTTTATGTTGTTTTGCATTCCATGTGTCACTCAAAAGAATTGCAACTGGGAAATGATGTTGAACTAAAATAAGACAAGAACACATTGACTAAAATTATACCCTGTCCAATTTGCTGACACCCCTTTAGACATCTTGCCATGATTGCTCTGGTGCAACCACTGTTCTGCGTATGGGTGACATTTCAACTGAGCATAGTTGTACACTGAAATCAAATAAAGGATTTGAGGACTTTTTTTCTTCTCCTTTTTGATACTGAAAAGTACATGGGATTTGGAGGCAGAAGAAAGAGGACACACTTTAAGCAGTGATCTGCTTTTGTTATCCCGTCGAGGAAAAGCATTGTTGGTTTTCTACAATTAATATATTTGTGTGAGAATAATCAGATTAGGAGCTTGAAACTTCAGCTCTCATGTGCCCAAAACTCCTACAGAAGTTCATGGCGGGGGTTTCAGCTCATGAGGATAACAGGGCTGAGCCTTTATTCTGTAAAACCAGATTTGCCCAAGGTCTGACAAGTGAACACATTTAAGTGGCCCATTCTTTGTGTGGTTTTCCTGGTTCCACAGGCTGTGGCCTCAGAGGCTGAGGGGGTGCATGGCAGCAGCAACTTCTGGGGGTCCCCTCATCCCACCCCAGCCCCTGCCCTCCCAGCAGCCTCTCAGAAAGACAGGAGCACAGGATGAAAACCCAGGGATTCTTATGATACATTAGAGCCTTTTTTAAACCACTTAGAGCTAAATTTAACACATCCTCTGCATGCTACCCATCCCACCTTTCCTTCCCACCTCTAGCCTTCTCTTCGGCTGTTTTGTTTTCTCTTTCATTTCACTCACTTCCTTAATTAAGTTGATAATGTAATTATGTCACAGCTGTAGCATCCTCCTCTTGCAGAGGTGGCTGGATTTCTGTAACTTCAGCCTGTTTGATGACTGAGTGATAGATACAGAGATAATTGTAACTTCTCAGAAATCTTATAAATAAGTTGTAAAAGGAAGGCACTGGCTACAGCACGAGGGGGACTAATGTTTGGTATCAAGTGGGTCTTGCTTGCTTTCCATGGAAAGTCAGAGCTATGCAGGAGAAGGGAAGCAGCAGGGAATGAGGGTTTTTAGCACAGAATTCTTAAGTGCTGGGAGAGGGAAAGCACTTCAGTAGGGGGAGGGAAAGAGACCTTCATCTTTCAGTAATTGTCAAGGCAGAGGAAAGAAAGCAGCCAGTTCAGTAAAATCTCAGCATCATAACCCTCCCCTCCTCACAAAAAATACATAAATGTGTTACATTGAGCTACTGTACATCTCAAATGGAAAAACCTGATACTCTGAGCAAAGGGTTCAAGCTAATTTGACAGATAACCTGTAATCAATATATTTGCCTTCCTATTTTGCTAAAGCATAGAATTTCCTGTGATGTACTTGATATATGACTCTTGGTAATGAAAGAATACTATCCCTGACCTTTTATTACATATGGAAATATTAAAGTGTTTTACATCAACACATCATGGCATATTAATAGGAGACAATCTAGGGGAACAGTTAACTGAGAAGAGGAAAAAGCTTCATCAACTACTCCAGTTTCCAGAAGAGGATCAGAAGTACTTGCCCGTATGAACAAACAAAACATATCTACTGGGAAATGTAAACAGAGTCGGTGTGAATCATGAGACCCATCATGTTTTGGAGCAAATCTGCAAGCACATGCATATTCCACAAATAAAATCTATTAGCAGGAGGTCAAGGTTGCACACTGAAGCAAGTAAAGAGCTAAAACTTGGCCTATCTTCTTTTGACATTGGCTTGCTCGCTTCTTCTCTCTTCATGCACTACCACTCTGCTATTCTTGATATTCCTCATCTTTCAGCATGCACTTAGGAGACTCTTACATGGAAAACAAAGTTCTCCTCACCATGTCTCCATGTGCAGCACAGCCTGCCTTCCCTTCCAAGTGCTGGGGGATGGTTACTAAAAATACCGCTTTTAAAACATTACCATGCACATGCCAAACTTTGATCTTCCAAGTTTTTCTACACCAGCTTTCGGGCTACAATCCTTATCGATGCCTGTATATATTTCAGTTGAAAGGAGAGAAGTGGGGTCTCTTTCTCTGGCACATCTGATATTCTGCACAGATTTTGTCACACACGGAATGTTCACAAAATTTTGTGAAGCTTTTTACAGAGCGCGCTTTCCCAAGGAGTGAGATGCTTCTGGTATTTAGCATCCAGTAGGGCCAGCATTAAAACAAGGCAGATTCTCCTGACCTGACAGGATACCTCTCTGCTGGTTCCAGGCCTCCATGGGATCAAAGGCATCCACCTTAGAGATACCTTCAGTCAGCCTTTCATCTGCCTCAGATTTCCCCACCAGCAGAAAATCCCTAGGTTTGCACAGCTGCAGGCCAGGTACAGCCATAAGTCTTACCAGCATCTCTGACCATCTTTGGTCTGACATGTGGTCAAGCCACAAATCAGGCCCTGACATACCCACTCTGCTAACACAGCTGCCTCTCTCTGAAGAACATTATAGGACTGGTTATTCTTAAGTTTTCCAGTGCAGAAAAGAGATGCTCAGGTGCTGAGAATTCTACAGCTTTAGGGCAACAATGTGGACAGGATCATACCTAGTGTTGTTTCAATTTTATGGTAAAGGTGACTTCTAGCAGAAATCTGTAGCCTACTGAAGTGCAGAGCTGCTGGTGGGCACTTCATAACTTTTTAGACACATCTACTTTTGTCCATTTGTCTGTTCAGTAAGCAAGAATCAGACGAGTGCATCAACTCCACTGCCTTCGGTGGACACTGTTTCTGATAATGCAATCACTCTAAATTCAGGTGAACAAGCAAGGTCCAGAAGACACTTTGAGAACTTTTAAGCCCTCTCAGGATAATACTGTTGGACAAGCTTCACAGCTCTAGACAGCATGGGCACCTCATTACCATTGCCATGTCACGACAGCTTTAAGGCTGTGTTTACCCTGCCTCACTTAGGTCTCATCTTTAAAAAGCAGAAGTAGAGAGGGAAAGAGAAAACACCAAAAACTTCCCCTATAATGCCCAAAGTATGACAACCTACTGTGGTCAAAGTTAACAGAGAAACCATGAAAAACTTCAGGTCATTTTCACGTGACTGCATTGAACATTAGACAGAGAGAGTTTCTGAAGATGATTACAAGCTCAATCTTTTTGATATTTCAGGGATTCCTGTGTGAAGTGAGATGGAGGCAGTTGTGCAGCCCTTTGGAGCTGGAGGGGAAACTGTGCCCTCTACCATGAGGGCAAACCAAAGAGCGAGTGATGCAGTTTTCATGGGAGGACTCCATTACCAACTGCCTAAAGAATCTTGTTATTATGAAATGGAAATTATTTGTAAAGAAGGATTAAAAGTCACATTCAGGCATTCACTGGGAATTATTGACATAGGTATGACATAGAAGATAGCCAATCAAAAAGCAATTTTATAAACATTGTTATTAAATAGTATGGTAATTACTTTAAGTACTGGAGGAATGTCAGGGTCATATGAGAGTTTTGTTGGTGTCATAGTTTTTTATCTGACACTTAGGGTATCAATGACACTTAGTATATTTATTCTGAAATGTGAGCTCTGTCGCCAGCCTAGAAGCTAATTCACATACCACTCCATACTTATACAGAAATAATTTCTGATTTTTATTTCATTCACTAAGTATCCAGCAATGCAAGCGTCAAAGCTCTCCACACATAAAAGTATGGAAGTAATTAGGGATTATGTGGTAAGTGTACAAACATAGTTTATATTACTGTGTATTAGAAAGGACCCCTTTTATAGCTGCCTTTGTCAATTTGACAGAGCAAAGGGTTTTAATGTACTGTAATAAGAAATGTAAGAGGGGGCAAAGGACAGAGTGGCTGTGATGCCTGTTTGTAAACTGCCTGGCCCTGAGGTCCTCCCTCTCTCCTACTCACCCATGCTCCATGCTTATTCTATGGTCATATACATTTTAACTGAGTTAATAGCAGGCTGGTGGGGGCAGAGGCTGGGGGACATCCCTTAAATGCATGTTGTCAGCTGCCTCCAGAGCTTATAGCAGTGCTTCCCAAAGACAGCATGGTACACATGATCAGCAGCAAAACTTACATGATAAAACAGCTTACAAAAATATTTTATTTTTGTCCTAGGCCACAATTCCATTCAGGATCAGGTGACTGACTGAAATAAATAAATATATGTAAAATCTGCCTGTGAAGTGAAGAGACAGGCAGGGTGACATCCCAGGCAAGCCCCTGAGCTGACACTTTACGAGCTTGAAATTTGTAACTGGGGTTCCCGTGGCTTTGTGGTGGATTTGTTCCACACCTGTTCCCCATCAGGAGCAGAAAAAGCCCCGAGAGAGTGCACAGCCCAGCTTGGAACACCTCACCCCAACCAAGCCACTGCCCTGCTCCCTCCCTTTAATGAGAAACAGGTCAGGTACAAACGCTCCCGCAGCCTCCCCATGTCCTCCACAGGGGCAAGGGGAAGCGTGGAGGGATATGAAGTGTTATTTACTACTCAGAAGGCCAACAGCATCCTCCACTTCACATGTAATAGATGACAGTGGTGCCTCACAGCAAGGAGTTCCGAGTGTAAATTGTAACATGAACTATATACTACCTGGAAACGTCCCTGTCACACTCTGTGAACTTCAGCTCAATTAAAAAAAGAAATCAGCTGACATTGATAAAATGCTATTTTTGGTGTAAATGAAAGGGAAAGTATACCAACACAGATTTAGTGCAATTTTAAAACAAACCCAAAGGGAGCAAAAAAGTTGGAAAAATTAAGGACCACAGCATATGCTTCAGAAATGGATATACACATAAAACACAAATGCCCATTTTAAAAGATGTGGGATAACTGCAAGGCACTGTGTTTGAACCTCTCTGTGCTGTGAGCAGAGTGGGCACCTCTCATCCCCCCACAGCCACCCCTCTGCCAGCCAGCCCCACTCCTGCCTTCAGCTTGTGCTACCCCACCGAGGGAGCTGTGCCAAAATCTGCTGGTAGGGAGGGAGCACTGGACAGAGCTTGACTGGCAACCCAGCTCTGGAGCTCCAAAATGTTTTACCAGAAAGGCCAACTGGCACAGAGCTGCCCTTGCCACCCACAGCTACTCACTCTGTCCTGTAGCATGGGAAGCTCTGTCACAGCTGGACAGGGAACTGCAAAGGGCTCTTGCATTTTTCTTTTATGCTAGGTTCATCCCCGAGATCTAGAACAGTGCACAGCCTAATACCTGGAATAAAAATAAGGCCTCACTGCAAATGTGAAAAATCACATCTTACTGTGATTTATGCAGTAGATAATAGATTCTGGCTGCAGATTGACTGAATTGGTGATCCCACATTAAATCTCTAATCTGAACCATGCAGAGGCTCCTCAGCAGAAGTTTGCACTGTGGCATAAGTACTTGCTAGGAAAGTAAATAATCCAAAAGACAACTACTTCCAGAAACAACATTAAACAAATCAGTATTTCCTGATGCTCTGGAAACACAATAATTTAATGTGTTGATAGTTGCTTGGCACTTTGGAAACCCAGGAAACTGAGTTAGCCCTTCTGCAAGGGGGGTTAGCAGTTTTAGTCTTAGAGTTCACATACCCTAGAAGCTCTGGCTGTGGTTTTTGTACCAAGATAATAAATACAGGATTTGATAGGGAGCTCACATTTTAAAATAATGTATCTGATCTCCATTTGGCATGCAGCAGAGATGTAGCAAGCATGATGAGGACAGGAGAAAAGATCAGTCACCAGAAAAAAATAGAGTACAGGAAACAGGTGATAGCTTTAGTATAATGAATTCCCCAACTTAAGCTCTAAGTTTATTAATTACAGACAGACATAGGTCTAGGTGGTATGATTTAAATACTCTATTTAATTCAGCATTAAGTGTTTAGGGATGTTCAGGTCCTGTCACAACTTTGAGAACTTCAGCTCCAAGCTGGGCTAGATCAGTAAATTGCCTCCAGCAGGTTAGCAGGTTCACCCCCAAATCCCAACCCTGGTGGCTACCTCTCACCCACACCACTCCATCTCCACACTTTCTCTTCAAGATCTCAATGCTCACACTGTTCTGGGTGCACAGAACATCTGTGGGATGTTCTCCTTCACACACATCAACCACATGGCTTCAGCATCTTTCCTTGGATAAATGGAGACCCATTTAACCTAGATCAGAAATAAGGTCCACCAGTCTCAGGTGAGGAAAATTACCTAATATCAGTCCACGGTCACAACATCCTCCCAGAACAGGAAGTACCTTCATGTTGGGGAAGACAAACCACCTGTCAAGTGGCAGCACTGTGCTTCTTATTCACCTAATCCCAAGCACTCCTGGGTGACCAATACTGTTACACAACGACTTTACTACTGATAAATACTCCTTAAATACTGACTGATAAGAGTAATAGCCAAGGAACCAGTGGAAAAACTGGAGGCTTAAGGGTGATCATTGCAGAAGTGAAAAACAGAATGTAGATTTTTCATATCAAAAGAGTACTCTAATTTATCTGAAAGCCTCGTTCTTATCTACTGCACAGCAAAAATGCAAGCCTCAAAGACAAAATCCTCCACTTTTCTGTTTCAACATATTCAGAATGTAGAGAAGCATATTCAGGAAGTTTCTATATTTGATGATCTTTTTCCATTCTAAGTTTCTAATTAGTACTATGCCCTATTCTGTGAGTTTTATTTTCAGCACTAGAGCCAGCACACAACACCCAGAATGCCTATCCTTCAACTGGATAAAAATATGTACGTCCACATTCATTCTGTAGCAACAGATCCTTTTTTATCCGCTTGCTGAGGATGTGGAGCTGGATGGACCAAACCCCAGAAGCTCAGAATCTGTTCCTCCTTTCCCATTTTATTACACTTTAACTAAAAGAAGCACTTTAACTGGCAGCTGTCATGGAAGGCAGATGTGTTTAACAGGTTGGTCTGCCACATGTCCAAACAGCAGATATTTTGAGACTCAAAGGCAGGGAGGATTTGCTGTACCAGTCCCTGGTGTTGTGGGTGAGCCCACCTGCCTGCCCTCCAGGGACACAGGGGCTCTATCCAGCACTAGTTTTACAGCAGCTGCATACAGTTTGCACAACTACTTGTCTCCTGTTTTTGTTCTAGAACAGTCTGCCCCAACTCTGATATGTAACTGTCCGTGTTTGGTTAGGACACCACAGAGCAGCCTGTGCTTCCCCTCTACCCCACCAGAATACTGCCTCCAGTCTTTTTCCAACCTGAGGACAAGGGACAATGTTCACTCATTCCGCTCCAAAAACTTGTCTTCTCACATTCACACTCTGCAGAGGAGCTCTAGAAAGTTACACCTACCCAAAAGGGAAATGCAACCAACCCCCAAAATACATCTGAATTCAGAGACCAACACAGGTTTCCTCCTATCCATCCCTTTGCTCAAGTCCAACCTCCAAGACAGCAGCAACTCTCACCATCATATGGGACTGGGGACAGCTGTGGCTGGCTGTGTGCATGGTCCCCTCCCTGAAGGGCAGCTCCAGTTCCACCCACAATAACTGTTTGCAGTAGAGACCAAAGAGATGCCCAGACAAACAGCACAGCTCATTGGGACTCCCATGTCCCATGCATCACCCAAGATGGGCTCCAATTGCTTTGCCTCACGGCCCACCACTCAGCTTTTTGATCCCATCCATTTAGTATTTAAGACTTTTTTCCTGACTCCTGAAAAATCTTTCAGCAGGCTTACATTTGCATTCAACATTAACAAAGGAAGAGCTGAAAGTACAAAAAAAAAAAAAAAAAAAAAAAAAATCTTGGGGGTGGGAAAAGCCGCAGGGAGGTGTAATGAAATGAAGTCAAATGAAAATAAAACAAAAGAGGAACACAGTACATAGCACGAAAATCAAAAGACAAAATAAAAGATTAAGGACTGCAGGTAAAGATAAAATTCAGAAACTGCTTTAAATGTTGATTCTCTCCCTACTGTTTTTGTTTCATGCAGTATTTTGATGCTAGCATCTAATTATTCTTTGCAGTGTTTTATCTCCCCCATTATAGTATCACCAGATTTTTTTTTATTGGCACTTTCCTTATTAATGATTACAACACCTACGTTTAAGGAGCTAAATGAGTTCTCTCTTTTCCTGAGCTGCAGAGAGGGGGGTCAACAGAGAAATGAGAATTATTCTGTTGTATGCAGATGTGTTATACTCAAAATTATTTTTGGCCATTGAAGTAGCTCCCACAGCTCGCTGAGGCAAAAGAAAGATTCCTCTCCATTCCTAGCTGTGACCCAGGAAAGTCAAGAGATCTCCTTCTGCTCTCCAGTCAATCACAACAAGAATTTAACAAATCTTCCAGCTTCAGCCTAAAAGCATTAACAGTTTCCTTTTAAATACCTGCTCTTAATTAAACTCAGCTTCCTTTTCAGGATCTTTCAGCACGCGAACACATCCACCAACCGAACGCGTTTGTATTTCCCTCTCTGCCGTGGGTCGTGATGCTTGCTGGAGCACAGCGCAGGGCAGAGCCCCCCAAGCACGGCCGGGGGGACAGTCCCGGGCTCACCGGTACCCCCGGGAGCATCCCGCGCATCCCCGGCCCGGGCAGCCCGCACGGGCACAGCGCCCGCCGAGCGTCGGGGCGCTGCCGCTCGCTGCCGGGCTCCGGCTGCTCCTGCTCCCGCCGGGCCGCGGCTGCCAGCGCCGCAAGGGAGCCGGGCCGGGGCTGCCAGCGCCGCAAGGGAGCCGGGCCGGAGCCGGGCCGGCCGCGGGCCCCGCCGGGCTCAGCCGCGCTGCGCTCCCCGGGGACAGAGCCGCGCTGGAGCCGCGCCTTTAGCTCGGCCCCACGGCCAGGTGCGCGGCTCTGGGGGGCAATAGTGCAGCAACAGAAACCTGGGCTGGCAGCAAGGCAAGGCGAGCCCAAACACGGGGGAAATAACCAAAAAAACAAAAACAAACAAACAAAAAAAAAAAAAAAAAAAGAAAAGGCAGGAAGATATATTTATTATTTGCAGAATAAGCAAGCAGCTAGGGAGCAAATGACTGCCGATAAACTTTCACCAGCAGCCAGAAATTTTTGCACCTATGCAAAGTTGGCAACATTCTTCAAGCTTACTACCTTTTTTTTTTCCTTTGGAATCTAAAATATGTCTGCTGTGCTCCCCACGCAGGGCACAAGTTACGTTAATATATTGTTTTTGACTGTGGCTTTCATATGCTTTGGATTCTTAGATATGCAAGGGCCTTAGTAAGTAATTAGAAGAAATTATTGAAGATCCATATAAATATTGTTCTAAATAACTGCTTGGTAAACCACTGTATATTCATATTACAATAAATAAATTAAATTTACCATCAAAGTTGCATAGCAAAGCAGTAGAACTATCATATTGGAGAGGCAGACAGACAGCCTGTTGGGGAGACAAAAGCTAAAGCTTTCTTAACATAGAAAATGTTCCATGAATAGGGTTAAATACTTAATGGTTGCTAGCAAAAGATAAGACAAATATTCTTTGTTAATATTTATAGAATCCCATCAGGAACTCTTTTGTCCTAGCATTGTTTCCAAAATTCAATCCCCTAGTTATATCCATCATTTTTCATGTGATTAAAGGAATCTAAATTTGCTGCCTTGTCTTGTAAAAGAGTAAAAAGTTAGACCTGTATTATTAAAGCCTCTTGGTTAGAGCAGCAAATGTAATATTGATAATCTATGGTACATAAGTCTAAAAAACCAACTGATCACACACACACGACATATAAAATGCATACACAGGATTCACAATGTTATTGCTAAGAAGAAATAAGAGATAAATAAAATACTTCAAACTGATAACAGGTGAGAAATAAAATACTAGAATCACAAGGGTAAAACAACAAAAAGGCTTTGGTCATGTGGAAGTGCCGTGACTGCACTGCTGGGGCAGGAGACCTTCTGCTGTGGGAGTGAGCCCTGACACCCTGCCCTGCACCCAAACAGGGAGCCACAGGCAGCCCTGGCCATCAGAGGTGTCCTGAAAAGATCAGAAACATGCTCAGGGTGCAGGCAGAAACTGGATATCTGCTGGATATCCAGCCATGAAACTTCCTTGGTGGCCACCCAATGGGCCGGGTGGCTAACAGTGGCCATGGGGGACCTGTGTTGACCTGAGCAAAAGCAATGCCAGGCATGCAAGGGAGGGAGGGGAGAGCACTGTGCCCATCAGACACCTCCTGATGGCTCATGGGGCTGCAGTGCAGTCACAGCATCATCCCCCAGTGGGGCAGATCCCAGCCCGGCCCTGTAGCCAGCACAGTGGGATGGGTGGGGTCCCTTTCCCACACCTGTGAAATGGGAGCCCTGATAACCGCTGTTACTTTTGGTGATAAAAAAAAAGAAATACACATTTATTTATTGTTACGTATCTACATCTATACACAAAAGACATCTCCATCTGCAGCAGACTGAGCACCTGTCAGTCCTGGTAAGTAGCACCGACGTTAGAGCCAAAGTGAGCAAATCCCTGAGACAGATCAAGCACCTGAGTGCCAGGTGTGTGCTGCGCCCCTGAGCCCTGTGTCTCCTCCACCGGGGGCAGGCACACCCTGGGGAGCAGCCTCACCTCCAGCCCTGCCCGGGCAGGGAGAGGGGCAGGGGCTGGGCCGCCTGACAGCTCTGTCTGGGGATCTTTATGCCAGACAGAGGAAAAAAAGAACAAAACTGATGTTTATTCTTTCACCTTTAGAAAACCAAGACTCAGTGTTAAATTCTTCCCTCCTACTAAAAAGGTTTATTTTTTATAAAACAGGAAAAAGCCAAGTCCTCATTGATCCAATTTTTATTTCTTTACCCAGAACTTCTTAACAGCTTTAGAAAAATAGATAATTATTGCAGTTAATTTCAGCAAAACAGTTCAAACTCATCAGGGCTGCACAAGTATAATTTACTACTCCTTCTGACTTATTGTTTTGACTAGATGTAGATTGATGATTAAAGTGATAAACAGTAACATTTTTATAAAATGGCTGACTCTGCCAATGGCAACTGAATAAGAAACATGCTGAAATAGCTGTGCTGTTATTGTGATTGTACTCAAGGCTGTCAACAAAGAATATAAGTATTTGACAAGGTGTTATCTAATTGTGTTTTTAAAAGCCACGATACATACATCTTTTAAAGTGTCACTTTAAGCTGCAAGAGAATTTCTTTTATTAAAAAGTACAAAGGAAAAATGAATGCCTTGCATTTTCTTGTTTCTTTTTCCCAAGCTCTGCCCTTTTGCCGTCATTCGACAGAATATATTTGCTCTTTAGTCAAATTGGCTTTTATTTAAATGGTAGCCCAAAATAGCACAGCAACATTAGGTGTATAAGAAGAAAGAACAGTGTGTCCCACAGACAATTTTTATCTCAGCCCTGGTGGGAATTAACTGATCGAAACAGAAGGCTAAGAATAAAATCCTTTTGACGCTCGGAGTTAGTGAAACAGCATTTTGGAGCAAGGAAAAGGTTTGGCTTTTCCATTTTTATTTTTTTTTTATAAGAGGGATCACCAGGAAAAGTATCTTAACATACTGCCTTTGGAGCTACCTGTAGTGCTTCCATGGTTCATGCTACACACAAGCATCCTTACACCCAAAGCACATCCTCAGAGAGCCCCTCTGAGCTGGGGAAGGGGTGCCAGCCATGCTGACTCCAGGGCTGTAGAGTGCTGTCCAGACCATCTCAGCCCTCTGCCCCTTTCTCTGCTTGTAAGGAAAAACCTGGAGACCTCAAAAAGGAAGGGCTTTGCTGACACATTAGAAGAAAGGTGGAATCTCTGGGACAAATGAAGGAGCAGGGGCAGGGGGACACTGGTGCAAGGGCTCTGCCACAGCCCTGCAGAGAGCAATGGCTGGGAGGGAGGGAGTTAAAATGGACCAAGAGGGAATTAAATAAAGATGCTACCAAAAAAAAAAAAAAGGAAACTCCTACTTATGTATTCTTGCCTTCTAGGATGACAATAGCATTGTGAAATACTGCAAGGCCTGGAGAGAGACAGGGAATTAACTGTTTGGAAACCCTCAGGATGAGTTCACAGTGTGGGGAGGAGCAGGGGAAGTATCAAGTACTGATGGTGCCTCTGAGCATCCCTCTGGGTGTGGGGAAGGCAAAACATCGAACCTCTTCCTTTTTCAGCTAGGTAGGGAGCTAACACAACCAAGGAGGTGGGCTCTTGTGAAGTGGGAAGTCCTGATGGACTTGCAATGCCATCATTCCAAGAGTGTTCTCCATTGGACATCAGCTTGAGAAAGCCCTGATCTTCACCAGGAGCCAGAAGCAGACTCCAGCTTTCCATTAGCATTTGCCTTAGAGCTGACCACATATGGAGAAGGGAAAACTTTGTGGCAAGGAAGATGGCAGCAGTATGGCACTTGCTTAAAAACATGGCATGTTTTTGGGGAAATAGCTGAGGGTCAGGTAGAGCAGCACACTGAGGAAAAATGCAGGCTCCCAATTTGACTGAGATCCACCAATGTCATTTGCACACCAGTCCCAGCAGCACCACTGAAATATAGAGGTCAACTTGGTCTATTATGGGACAGCAACTTCTAATTTTTAATCCCAGTGGTATTTTAAGCACGGGATAGAAGTTAAAGGAGAAAAATCTCTCTATAATGAAAGACACAGAGAGGTACCATCTGACCTGATTTTGCAAGGCAAGGTTCTTCATCCTTTCCTGGCCTGAGCACTGTGTGTTTGTTTGCCTTTGAAGATATATTTGTCAAAAGTTGTGGGCAATGGTCAGAGCTTCACTGTCAGAGGTTAAGAACATCTTTGCTATCACCTGATGGCCTCGGTTCACAGCATCTCTATAGATCATACCTTACCATTAATTTTAAAACTACCTCAAATTGTTGTTTTTTTTTTTTCAGAAGGAGATGAAAAATACTCTAAAGATAATGACTGAGTGGCTTCCAGGTTTTGTGTTTAAAGATGTTAAGTATAAGAGACATTGTAGAAAATTCTGCACATCCTTTTGCATACAGAAGGAAAGGTGCAGGTCATGGGCCCATGGCAGCCACAGAAAATAACTGAATATGAATTTGAAAAATAACTGAAAAAAATAGCTTATTGTTAATATAGGATCTCCTTTCTAAGTGGGGATCACAACTGTCAGGTCAAAAGTCAGAAAATTTCCAATTCAAAATCCTGCCCTTTAGGTAGATGAACCAGGAGTAAAAAAAACCCACAACCCTGCCTTTGAAAGCAGGGCCAGTGGTTCAAGGACGGGGGCTGGATGCTGAGTGCCCAGAGCCCACTTCCCATACCCTTGTGGCAGAGGCAATGCCCTGATCCCAGGGCTGAGCAGTGCCCCTCATGGGCAGAGAAGCAGAGGAGCCCCTCATCCTCACTGCTGAGGAACCGAAGCAGAGCTGACCTGTGGGCCACTGCTGGGTTTAAGCAGCAGCTGCAGCTGGGTGCTCTGAAAAAAGGAGACAACACATTCAAGCCCTTCTAAGCTCCCAAGGATGCACCTGCTCTTGGGAAGGGCAATCACCTGTAAGAACCCACAGTGGCCATGCAGCATGACCTACCACATGCTTACATGTAGAAAATAAAAAAATAGATTAACCTATTTGTAGGAAAACCATATGAACAATAGCCTGTGTTTGTACTTTTTCAGCCATAAATGTTGGAAGTGATGCAGCACTTGCCACAACATGGGCCTAGGTCCATTCTTCCCACCTAGATTCTCAAGCATGTTCATAACGAGGAAAAACAGTTCCCTGTGAGACTTTACTTTTTAATAACATTTTGGCATTAGTTCTCTTTCAGGTGTTGCTATGCCCTTTAGTATCTGGTTCCAAATAAATTATACTGCTATAAAAGGTTTTACCACCCTTTGCATGAGCTAGAAGTATGAGGAGTTACCTGAAGGCAGAGATAAAATGTAATATAATTAGTTAACTTAATCTGAAGCAGAACATCTGACTCATTTGGGGTGCAGTCCCAAGGAAAGATCCTAATAAGTTCGTGTAGAGAAAGAGTTTTATATTCAAATGGACAAAATCATGAAGGAATGCACATACTTGGAGTCAGACCCAGAATTATTTTTATCATCTTTTGTCTGTCCTTTTTTATTACTTTTTTTTTTTTCAATGAAGAACTGTAATTCAAGGGTGCTGCATTTTGTCATGATTTACAAGATGTAGCCAATATTTTGTGAACCTTGTGGGATTTTAAAAACATCTTTGAATTTATCTGTATTTCAGAGTGAATCCTGTGAATCTGGAGCTCCTTTGGAAGAGAAGAAGAAAAAGACAGTCATAGGCTCCTGCATTAATTATGATATTTTTAGTTATTTAGCTAGATTTAGCAAAAATAAAGTAAACATACTGTAAATAAATTCTAAAATCCCTAGCTTTGTGGTTTCTCAAACTGAGTCTCAATGGAAGAGCTTCAAAAGCCACATAATTTCTATTACAAAAAGCAGTAAAACAAAGATTTGGGCTGTCTTTTGGAATTATTCAATGACTATATAGCAATGCTACCAATGTCTAAAAAAGAAGAAAACTTGTTTACAAATGTGTCAGGAGGAAGGAAGCCATTTGGGGGAATTTCAGTGTACAAAGACCTAGCCAATATCAGAGCAGTGTAACAGCTTCAAAACCTTCCTTAGTATCGTGCAGAAGTGGGGTGAGGAGTAATGGCTTAGGAAAAGTGGCCTCATCTTTTGGTCAAACAATTCCAATGTCATGCAGACAATTAATAAGCAGCCAGCAGAGTATGTGACTGGTGATTATCTGAACAAAGGGGTTTGCTTTTGCATTATTTCTCAGGACCTGGTGCAATATGTTGGAATTTTTAGCCTATTGCTCATTATCGCACTCATTTCCTGAGATCTTGTTTTAACTAAGACTGTCAAAGTACTTTGTTTTACCCTCTGTTCACTTTTTGTACTGAAGTCAGGAGGATTAGATACAAAATATGACCTGGCATTCTGTGATGAGAATATTCCTTCTTTGAAAGGATTCCTTTATTTTTAATATCTGAGCAGCTAGTAACAGTGAGATAGGGGTGTTCTTTCCAAGTATCTACTCATCCGAGGGCTCCCACACAACAAATCTACATTTGGGACTTTTGTGTTCTCATCCAGAAAATCCTGGAGAGAGGGAGATGGTGAAGACTGAGACTGCTTTAACAGGCAGAGATCCTGTACGGCTGCTGGTCCAGTCCCTGGCCTCGGGATGATCCATCCCACCACAAGAGGCAACACTGCCCTGGAGGAAAGGACAGCAGGGAAATGTAACTCTGCTGTCATCCCAGCTATCCTGCTGCTTCTCTGCTTTGATTTTCAAAAGTGCTTGTGATGAGCAGTGATGAGCACTAACGCTGCATGGGTAACACTCATGCTAAAGAGAACAGAAGACAAGGTGGAAGATGCTCTGCCTGACCTGGGTGAGGAGCAGGCTGGGCAGCAAGCACAGTGCCAGGCTGAAGCCCTGGGGAGGCTTGTTCCTGCCCTTTGCAGGAAAAGCACAACTACAGCAGCATGGTCACCTTAGTAGCAACACTTCTGATTCCCAAAGTGAATTTCCCCCCACACAAACAGTCTTTGTGACCAGAGAAACTCCTAACCAGTCACGCCAGAAGATCTAGAACAAACCAGCCACGCTACTCAAGTGAAAGTGAAGTCCTTGGGCAGGGACCTAGCCTGAACATCTGCGTCCACCAGATTATAATTTAAAATAATTAAAATTATTTTAAAAAAGAAAAGTATCGCTTCTTCAAGAGTACAATGCAACCATGTCAGCTCTTCAGAAAACATTGCCGTGCTTCACTTATGTCTTCCAGAGATATATTAAAAGGGATAAGGACCATATTGTAGGATAACCACCATATGTCATTCACCCTTTGTTCTGGCTTTTTTTTTCCCTTATTTGTCAGGCTTGTTACAACTTTCTCTTGGAAGAGTGCCAATGTCAGAAGTATATACATTATCCCTTCTTTTGGCTTCTAGAAATCTGAGATAATCTCTTCATATACAGGACAGGAAGATGTGTCCAGTGGGTAATACATGGTCACACTTCTGCTACTCAGCTTTGGGGGTATCTAATAACCTTTAATCCAGACGGTATTTTTTTATTTATTTTTCTTTAAGCCAAAAGTATTAGGACTGATAACTCAAACCTTTAGGCTCATGGACAGTTGCCCTATTTCCATATTCATATTAGGTACTTTCAGGTGAAAGAAGGGTTCTCATTTTGCAAAGATTAGTGCTGGTGGTGGGTTGATTTCTTTTTTTTTTTTTTTAGCAATGCTTTTTTCCTGTTCCTGTTAGCCTCAATATTTTCTTTTTATTACCAGCACATTTCTGATTTATTGCAATGTGGGGCCAGCAAATAAGATTGTCAAAATGAGTGTGCGCTCATTATAACCCACTCAAAAA
The DNA here is from genome assembly GCF_015832195.1 of Motacilla alba alba. Taxonomy (NCBI): domain Eukaryota; kingdom Metazoa; phylum Chordata; class Aves; order Passeriformes; family Motacillidae; genus Motacilla; species Motacilla alba. Next base: position 6,275,867 of record NC_052026.1, read on the forward strand.
AAAAATAAAAAGGATTTTAAAAGAAAACAAATTCAAGTCAGTTTTAATTTTGACACTGATTGATGCTGATATTTCTGACCAGTTTTATGTTGCACAGATTTTGAACAATATCCTCCTCTGATCTTCAGTGCTGTAGTTATAAATACTTGATAGCATTTTCATAAAAGGATCTTTTTACAATATGCTTAATGAGAGCTTCTGCTGAAGATACACAAGTAAAAAGAAACCCAGCTTAATGTGGTGATAGTCAGATACTCAATAAGTGGCATGTGTTCTCAAAAACCTCTGACAAAAACTTTCAATTATTATACCTGTGTCTTTCAGCATCACTTTACCGTATCAATTATTCATGTAACATCTAACTGAAAAATGTTATATTTAGCAATCATTTTAAAAATTCTCTAAACAGTATCACAACAGCTGATAAAACCAAAAAAATGATCATTCATCACCTGTCTGTAATGATGAACCTGTCAAACTTGGAAGAAAAAAGTTGGTTTTTTTTCTCTTGGCTTAAAAAAACTCTAAACCACAAAGTTATTTGTGATTATGCGACATTTGCTTTCCATTTCCACAGCCAGTTAGGGTTCACAAACATGAAAATCCATTATGGAATGGTACATAAAGTGTGACCGATTCTTGTTCAGTCAATTAGTGAGCCAAGTCTGAATATGATGTTTATCTGATCAGCTGCATCTCTAGTACAGACATCAGTAAAGGTGGCATTAAAAAAAGACTGGGTTTAACTTCTTGGGAGCAACTGGTTGAAGAAATTGCACATTTGCTGGTTATGTGTCCACACAAAGCACACAGCAGTCCTTTTCCAGTTTCTTTTAAAAATCTAAGGACTATATATGGAAGAATATAAGCATGTGTCAGAAAATAAAGGTAACACTTAAAGTCACATTTTTAGAACTTTGTTTCTATTCATGAAGCTTGTCACTAATGTAGGACTTTTCAAAAAAACACTGTGTGGTCTCTTAGTTTGTCCTAAGACACATTAAACATGGACACATTATTTCTCTGAACACAGTGTTATTTTTGTTTTACAAGAATTACTCCAGTGACTTCCATATAGAAATTACCTCACACATCTGTATTCTGATTATGATATTTAGTACAAGGGTCATGAATAATAAAATGGCTAAATATGCTTATTGCTATCTATAAATAAAGGTTATCAGACTGAAGGTTTTGTTTTTGGAGTAGTGGAAAAAGTAGGGTTAGTTGCAAGACAATAGTGCTTTAATTTAACTTTGAAAATAATTATTTTAAATTATAAATATTCAAACGGTTTCCAAGGTAGAGTGAGCCTAAATTAATACTCGCAAGATGAATGGAACAGCACAAGTGCAGAAGTTCACCTTATGGCAGAAAGTTCACAGATCTGCCAGCAAAGCATCTATGAACATGAGAGTCATCTTTCAGCATGGATCCCATCCTGCCCAGTGGTAAAACTCCAGCTCAGGTCTGAGGGGATAAAAAAGCAATTCCCTGTAATGGCTCTGAAAATTGCAATTTATTACAATTGGTATTTATCCACAGATGTATTTGGGCAAGGTGGCGAGGGTGTTGCTGTTTTTCAGCTGGTATTGCCTGGCTGCACAGAGCAGCCCTGCTGCAGCAGGAGCTCCCACACCCTGCCAGCACAGCTCTGCAGCCTGCCTGGGGCCAGCTGTGCCTGCAAGAGAACTTCCCTGGAGCTGGTGGGTGCTGTGGTATGGACACACAGCTAAAGTGTCACAGCAAGGCACAAAAAGACTGCTGGAGTTAAAGAAGAACATGTAGATCGCTATTTTAAAACAACCCAAAATCTTATCAAGATATTATACCTGACAAAGAACAAGAAGAAAACAAAATCTGTTTCCTGCCCCTGTCTTTAGGGTGGCTGAGCACTGGACCAGGCTGCCCAGCAAGGCTGGGGAGTCTTGCTCTCTGGAGACATTCAAAACCCATCTGGTTCCTGCATGCACTTGCTCCAGGTGACCCTCCCTTGGCAGGGGGACTGGGACTGGATGATCTCCAGAGGTTCCTTCCAACCCTGACTATTCTGTGATTCCTTGATTCTGTCTCTGGATTCCCTAATTCAATCTTGTGAACTGCAAATAACAGCCAGCCAAGAGTCACTCCATGTTTCCCACACAGATGTTAGGATTCAAGACTGAATTATCTGTACTTTGTGTGGCCTGTGAAAAGATAATGCAAAATAGTTTAACCATCTGAAGCTGCTGTTGAGCGTGTTTTAATTATGCCTATTATAGGCTGATTTTGACAAGCACGGACAAATATGAGGGCAACTTTTGTGCTTCTTTAAAATCACCCCTCGAAAAGAACCCTCAGACCTCTTTAAGCTGCTGTGCAGGATCTTACAGGGCATGATGCTCACACGTTGCCACGCACCAAGGACAGGTCCAGGTGCCTGGTGGAGGAGCACCTTGCCCAGCCCCGGCAGCGAGAGGAGCTCTGTCCCCAGCCCTGCAGCCTCTCCTGCTGGGAGAGCAACTTGCCCAGCAAGCATCTGTGTCCCCAGGCACTTGGCTACATGTGTGGATGCTAACTCTGCTAATGGTGAGGTTGCAGCACAGTAATGAGGGGAACAATGTTTGTTTTGATCAGTTTGATAATTCATTTAAAAGTATTGTACCAGAGCCATGGCGACAGAAAGCCACGCCATTGTTACACGCTGGCACCGTCTCGTTATGTGAAGTAATTGAAACCTGTGGGAACAATATATGATTTAAAGCAGACAGTGAGGTTCTTTCTTAAACAACAATAGCATTGTTTTTCTATGGTCCTGATCTTGCTCATGGGAGCAAACTTCTCTAGGCAAGGAGTTAGGGAAATTTTCAATTGCTGGTTTTTAATGGCCAACAATGAATTTTCAGGAAGGTTGAAGATTTGGGCCCTCTTTCAATAAAAATGTCTTCAATGGGATGTTCATGATTTGCATATCTGCACACAGACACACACAGGTTTCCAAGTGCTCCTTGCATGTTTAAGATCAATAGCTCAATTGACAGTAAGGGATGTGCCCTGAATTTCTCTGTAGGGTGGCTGCTGTTTCTACTAGTGGGGCTTGATGTTTGGGGTTAAAGGGATACTTAAAACATTGCTCTCTGCTTTGCATCGGGCTTATGTCCTAAATCATCAAATAGTAATAGAAAAAATAAGAGTGTATTTTAGTATTGCACACCTCAGATGTGCTCAGTAGGTACTGAGGAATTTCTTTACCATAATTAAGAGGTTTGGAGACCAGATGTACAAATGACAACCAATCTTGATTTACTTGGAAAAATGAGTCATATCACTTATTATTAACTATTAAAGTAATTTAAACCCTTTTGAGAATAGATCTAACGCTGCAATGCTTTGAAGGTTTGATATGTCTTGTAATCCATAGATTATTAAAGTTAATTTCTCTGCTGAGATCCTACTTTCAGTAAAAAATGCATGCACACTAAAATGGTGTTGGTTTTTTTGTTTGTCTCCCTCTTTTTTATAACAAAGATGTACTTTAATTGGCTTTCTATTTATATTGCACTCAATGAAGGTATGGAGGCTGCAAGTGGGAGAAACCTTCCACAATTCTGGCTTGCAAAGCATACAGAAAAGCACACCATTCACCCACAAGTACACCCAAACCTTTCATTTGAGTTGGGTTGTGCTTGTGAGTGCGTGGCGTTCTTTTCTCTCTATTTGTTCTCCATGTATAATTTAGACTACATTTTGCTTTAGAGACCCTTAGTGGATAAGGAAAAGAAGGCAATAACAATATGTTGATTTATATCACCGTGAAACATTTTTCCCCCATACTTCAAAGTAATTTTAATTGAATTTAATCCTCTTGACTTTCATTTACTTATAAATGAGTTTTAGTTGTAATGTTAGAATGAAACAGAATTTAGCAGTTAACAGGTTTTTAGTGTTTTTGATTATAGATTATTATATAATGTTTCTTGGGCTAGAAAATACTGAATGCTAAATACTGTCCCATATTAGATCATTTTAAAATCTTCCTCTCTTCTACAAGTAGGAGAGAGGCATAACAATTTAGGTTAAAGTACAGTTGATTTAAAGAAGTAAAAATGTTTGAGGAAATGATTAAAACTGCTGCAAATCACTTAGCATTTTATGTTCATGATCAAGAATATAACTAAGCAGAAAACTTTAAAAAACCCCAAATAACAACCAAACAAAAAACAAATTATTATCTTCCAAAGGAACGATGCCATGCATGATTCCATCAGTTGTGTGGGCACATTTATCATATTTTAACTCCTCATCCATAGATCATAGGACACTAAGATCCCAATTCATTAAAAATTGAATACTCTATTTAAGCTGGATGTTCTTATGCTTGGAGAAAAAGCATGGAACCGTTTGGGGTTTTTTTTTTTTTTTCCCTCTGAAAAGTCACATTTTGCCATTTGATTCTACCTGGACAACACTCCTCAGTTAATTGCCACACAATTTTAGAGCTTCATTATTGAATGTACAAAAGAAATTTCAAACGAAAAAATGCCTGCTATGAAAATTACAGAATAATTCCCCCCTGCCCCCATGCACGCAGCCATGCACCCCTTCCTTCTGGCCCAGCTTTCAAACTCAGCTTAGCAGCCACGACATACTTGCACTCATCTTGAAGCCTGGCAGCCCTAAGCACTGACACTGCACTGACATGACTGGCTGCTGTGGTGGCCGTTCCTAGGGGGTGTCCCCACGGCTGTCCCTGCAGGTCCCTGCCGCACCCCCAGCTCACTCGTTAGCAGACACGAGTTCACAGCGCAGCTCCCAGGACCCGGGCAGCCCTGACACAGCCTGGCACTCTCAGCTGCTGACTTTGAAGACAGAGCTTTGAAACAAGAAGTTTGGAAGCACCAGATGATCTAGTCTGCTAATGAATGAGATCATCATAATGAGGATCTAGTCTGCTAATGAATAAGCTGGGTGTGCAGGATGGGCAGGAGCAGCAAACAAGCTTTTTCTGGGTTTCTGAAGAGATGGGGATGGCTTTGAAGTTTTTAGCAGGAGACTTTCCTGTTCTCTGCAGAAACATGGTCAGATGGAGGATATACAAACATAGTACCTGTCATTTTAAACTACGCCTGCAATCCCTAAGGATCTTAGCAGCCAATGTTCAGATTTATGTCTTATATAGTTATAAATCTAATTTTGGTATTAGCTTTCAAGTTAGCACGTCTATGTTTGCCCTCCTTACTGGGGTCTTCTGCCTTTCATACCACTACACACAATCCTAAATTAATGCATGCAGAGATCTGTCTTCTTCATTGGAGCAGGGACATTCCTTCTGTTTTCAACTCATGATGCAAAAAAAAAATCCCCTACTTGATAAACTACGGAAGTGCAAACCACCCCTCTCCTAAAACATGTGTATTGCTTCGGTACCAAGTTTGTTTTTCTTACACAAAAATCACTTATTGAGTAAGTTTTTATTGAAATGCATTGATGCTGATCAAAATAACATGGTAACTCCACTCATAATACCTGAAAATTTTCTGCCTATTAGCGATTTTCAGAACTTTATTTATGTGTACTCTGATATAACACATTTACTGACCCTGTCAATGCACCTACTGCCAGCTAAGCTTACACAATACAAGGAGTTATGTTTTCCAGGGAAAAGCCCATCAAAGCCAAGAGAAACTGCCTGTTTGCATTTGCATCCACTGTTATGGAAGACCACAAGATGGAAAATGCAGACAATGTGTAGATGCAGAAGTACTGTTATTAAAGGTGTGCACGCAGCGAGCACCATCCCACACTCTCAGTCCTGTAACCACTGTATCCTGCTATACAATAACAACCTGCTTCCTATTCAAAGTAATCACTGATGAGGGCAAATCTTGAATTTTTAATGCTGCCTGATGTAGGCAGCCCAACGTTCTAAATGAGAAAAAAAAAAAGACCCGGTCCTGAGAGAGGCATCTGTCTATAGACTCTGCTTAAGAAAATTAAATGGGGCAAATAAAGTACTTAAACATAAAGTTTGAAGGAAATTCCAATTAAATGCCTTGTCCTAAATAGACAACTGTGGATTGACTGAAGTTTTCCCTCGAAGGAAAAATCTTCTATTCATTCTACATGCTACTATCATGAGTGGAGGAAGTTCTCCTGCATTCAGCAGCAGCCACCTGTGTTTGACAGACAGACCTGTGGGTTTGCTGCAGCAGGAGATGCCTGTGGGACAATCAGGCATATGAAGAAAGAAAAGGTGGGTGGGAGTAAAGTTCTCCCCAAGAGTCTGGCTCCTCAGAAGGTGAAAGAAATGGTCAAGGAAAGCTCCCTGTAAGAGAGGGCTTCAGAGTTTTGCGGTCAGTGTTTTTCCACTTCTGGCTGATGCACAATAGCAGCTCACCCTGTTGGGGGGCTGTTATGCCACAGCATGCTCAGAACATACCCTAACCCTTTCAAGAACTGTCAGTACCAGCTAGGGATTCACTAAGTGCAAGAGGGGTTAAAGGAATAAAGCAATCTGGTGGTCCCTTTTTTTATTTATTCAAGTTTCTTCCTAGGAGTACACAGGAGTTGGTATTGCCCCCCTTTTTCTTGCATATACAGATGCTTGTTACTAATTACCACAGCTGAGAATGTGACCTGAGAGCTGAACTGCAGCAAGAGCTGCAATCTCTATTCTTGTTCTCCAAGGCTGCACCACTGATCCTGGAAGTGGGAAAGGTGATATTTAGCATTTGTCAGGAAGAGTGAGAAAAGTATTACAAGCTTTGTTTTATACAATCTACTGCTCTTCAATTTTTGAGGTCAATTCCAGAGGTTGGGTGTTACCCCGGGTCAAAAAACAGAAATTCTGATAGAAAAAAACTTGTGATTCTCTGCAGAGAGGAAAGAGGTGCTTGGGGAAGGCAGGTGCCACTCTGGGGCAGGTGCAGACACTTGTGGGAGCTAAGATAACCTCACTGCCCACACACCCGGGGAGAGCCTGCCCCAAAAACGCCAACTCCAGCTGGAAGAAGGAGCTTTGTTTGGCTCCCTTTGGAGGCACTGTGGCTGCCAGGCCTGCAGCCCCCCCAAAAGGGCATAAATTGTTCAGAATTAGGGACCATTCCCAACTTAGGGTGCCAGTGGGAAGTGAGGATCGAAGCCCTATGAGACCCCCACCTGGCCACTGCCTCCTGCAGCAGGAGGCTCTCTGGTGCTGCTGTTTTAAAGCCTTTTAGCACTTCGTAAAGCAGCCTTTAGCAGGCCACAAAGTTTACTCACTTCCATATGAGCTGTAAACAGCAGGATGGGAAAGTCTGGCCTTTACAGAGGGGGGAGGAAAGGGTTCACGTTCTTCTTCAGAAAGCCCTGGGTGAAAGGGGAGACAGGGTGTCCTCCAGCAGACACAGCCCCACGGTGGGCTGCAACAGGACAGGAGGTGTGAACCTGGCCAGCACCAATCATCCACAACAAACCACGTGAAGCAGATGAGAAACCAGCTAATTTTATCTAAATACAGGGACAGGCTACACTACAATACCTGATACTTTCAATAATACCAATATCCCCAGTTAATAAAATCATGAATGCTAGTTGTTATTAGTAGCAACAAATGAAGGAACCTACACAAACCCTGAGACTAAAACATGGTGCAGAAACCATGATATAAGTAACCAGAGCACCAACAATTACAGACTGCTTAGAAGCGACACCTTTATCCAGTGATTTATATTTTTCGTGAATCAACCCAACCCGCTTCAAGTTTTGTGTTAAATGAGGTTAAGATTACTATTACCAAGAAAAGTCAAAGAATTTCATTCAGTATTGTCTCAGCACACAGCCCAGAATTTGAGAACTGAGAATGTCTGGTGTTGTACAATACTATATTAAAAATATGACTGAACAGTGTAGCAAAATCTCAATGCTAAATGGGATATCAGCGTGTGGTATTCCATATTCTTGACCTATGTAAGAGTTGCCTGTTCTGTAGCTTTTGATATCCACAGAGCTCACACTGGGTTTGTACTCTCTTATATCTTTTTATATGCCCATAAACATTAAAAACATTATAACTAAAATGTGAGAACAGTCTGCACCTGATTTTATCACATGTTATGCTAATACACCATGTTAACGAGCTATCCTAGGAATATTGAAAATGCAATAGCATCTTAATGCAATATTGATAAAAGACTGATATTCCTGCTCTTTCTGTCTCACTTGCAACAGTGCCTGGCAAATTATAGCTGTAGTTTCATGATCATAAACTTAGAGGAAACATGTTCAGTATCTGTCAACAGTTGAAAATGGGATTCACCATGCATTTGTGCCTATCCTCTTCATAAAATGTTTAATGCACTGGGTTTTGTAGCACAGTTTATACTGCATGTGACCAATATAGGGAACTCCTTCTGCGTAATGCAAGATCATGTAATAGCTGTAGTAAACCAAATGTGCAATAATATTCATATACATCTGCTTTACATATAGGGTAGCAGCATGCACGTCCATGCACATGAGATTCAGTCATGTGTGTATATATAAATATATATACATAGCAGTGCAAATTAACTCTTCAAAGACTTGAAATAACTTTCTGTTTTGCTTTTGTTTGTGGAAATGGAGTTACATGAAGCTGGCTAGTGCCTCTCACAAGGAAAGAGGGATGGAGGGGCAACCAGCCTTTCAATACCTTGAATACCTGAGTATTTCCACTACTCTGAGTATAACTCTACCAACATATAATGATTATGATAATATATTTACCAACATACAGCCCATTTCAGCCACCAGTTTATCAAAGTTCTATTTGATTTATAAATAAAACACTATGAGAAATTATTCCATAAGATTAGGAAGCAAATTCAGCCTCTGTGCAATTCAGCAGACTTTAAAGGATTGCTATAGAGAAGAATTTGGTTCTCCAAGTCTAATGTATTCAAGGAGTTTGGAGAAAAACTGTTTTTTTTAACAAGAGTTTTACAGATGTCTGCTAAAACCTTAATAGAAGCTTTGAGCCAGAGACTCCTATAATTCAACCCCTGAACTTTTGAACAACAATTTTATTTAGAAAGTTGATTTATTCATAAGTAAATAGGATACAGTGTGGATGAAGTACAAGGGATCAGGAGGCAGTTATTAGATTTATAAGTACAAAAGCCTCACTGTTGCAGACAGTGGAGGCTCAGCAGTTACTGTACCTTTCAAAACTAATATGTAACCATATCTGTTTTAAAAGAGTGATTCATATTACTCCGAATGCATGAGAAACTCTTTCTCATCCCCACCACAGGAAACTTGAGTCTGATTTTAATGAGCTTCAATTGGAATGTGGCCTTTGAAAAGTAGTGCATTTGAAAAGATGGAACATTAAATTTTGTAATGATGTAAAACATCTTCAATTTTTGACAGGACAATGGTGCTTATTGTGCTTTATGGGCCCAGTGGTGATTCAAAGGTCACTTTGTATATGACTCCACAGACAGGGGCAGCAGTGAATGAAAATTAGGTTACATGTGATCAGCTTTATTATTAATCAGATGAAAATGGATTTTTAACATTTTTCTAATGAGCAACAGAGAAAGAAGAAAATACCATGAATAAAACTACAAGAAGGAACAGCAAGACCAAAATGCACAATGTGCATAACCAAACTAACGTGTATTAAATCTGAAATCCTTAAATACTGTCTCAAGAAATAAAATGCAGCTGCATATTTTTGTGTCATAAATATATAGAAAACTGCTGAAATACCTACTGTAATTTACTATCTCTGTCCTTTGTTTATAACTAACTAATGAACTGATTTCTTCGTACAGTATATTATAGTAGCACCAGATAGCCGTGCTATGGTTAAGGTTGTGTCAGCATTTCCATTATAAATCCTGTTTTTCAGGGGTTTATAACTCAGCTGTGAAAATGCAGCCCAGGCTAAAACTTGGCGCACAAGGTCTCTGCCAGGAAGCACATTTATTTTACAAATTTCCCCAAAATGTCTCTTGGAATATTCTGCTATCATATGAACATGAATTATACAAGTACAGTAAAAGTTTACTAGTTTATATCTCAGCGCTTATTTATCTATAGAAACAGGTTTGATTAAAAAAAAAAACAAACAAAAAAACCAAAAAAAACCCAACAGCTTGTCCCTTTACGAAATGACAGACTAACACACCTTTGTCCTGGAAGGAGCAAAAAATTAATATTTTAAAATCCTTTGAAGCATCGCTCCTTAGCGGAACACTGTTTTTGAGTACCCAGGAATATTTTCATGCTAAATAAAACACAGTGCTACAGAATTGGATTGTTGAACATTTACCATTGGGTCCTCACGCTGCGAGTGAACTTGCATTAAACCTCACATTAATAAAGCGCTTAATCACAAGAAGCCTGTGTGTCTAGCTCTGTGTTTGGCTCAGCCAAATACCATTTGGCTATCAAAGACCTGTTTTGATTAGCAACTAGTGCCAAGAAGCAGGGAGAGGAGTGGCTCACAGAAACGAGAAACGCTTCTTTTCGCAGTTAATCACCCAAAGAGGAGCAGAAAATACCACAGAACAGTGACGGCTGAGAAGCAAATCCAGAATCAGCCCCAGTGACAACAAAATAGCCCAAGCCTCATCCTGCTAGTCACCAGGGCTCACAAGGCTCTGCTGTCGAAAGCTCATGGCCAGGGCTGGAGCCACCTGACCTGGGGCACCCTAATTTCCAACTTGCCAAAGTGGAGCAGCATCACGGACATGCCTCAAAGGAACAGTGGGCAAACAATGCGACAGCCCAGTTACAGCAGCAAAAAGCACCAATCAGCACAAGAAACGGTGTTATATGAGAGGCTGGGAGTATTTTCCATCTTTCAAACAGATTTACTGGGATATAAACGGGTGAGGGGAGGGGGGCAGCAGACAGGGGGGTAAGGAGCACTGCATGCTCCCCCCTGCTTTCTCACACAGCACACACTCCCAGGCTTGGCAGGGGAGAAACAGACCTGTCCTCCTGGCCCATTTGTGCTGCCCATGCCCAGCCTGACCCGGGTTTTTGACACTGGCTTTTTCTGAAAACACCCCATTAGTCCATACAAGGATGGCTGCTGCATCCCAAGCAGAGCTGCCATTCCCTCCCACGCAGCATTAGAACACACAGAAGAGGCTGGTCAACCTTTTTCATGCTGCTGCCTCTGTCCAAAACCTTACATCTTCAGGTAAGCTGCAACCCCAAGCAGAGGAGCAATGGTAGAGGTGCAGCAGAACCCAGGCAGTGCTGGCTGGGTGCCCCAAAAACCACAGCTGCACAAAACCCACAGGCCCAAGGAGCAGCTACCTACCACAGCCACTTCTCTCTGATGAGCACCTGAACTGCAGGAAGAGTTTCTTGCACAGCCTTCCTGCATCCCTGTGCACCCACACAAGATCATCCACAGCCTTGGCCCAAGGCTGCTGAAACAAAACCACTCACGCTCTAGCACAACCATCACGGATGTCCCATCTGCCATGGGAAGTACAGAGACAAAAATCACTCAGGCACGTTCAAAACTGTTTACATTACACAGTGAAAAGGAGAGAAGACTGTGAGAAGAAACGTGCTGCAGCTTACACTGAGTCAGTGTCAGCCCTGCGGAGCGGCGAGCCAGCGGGTCCCTCCCCGGCCCCGCGAGCCCATGCGAGGCAGACAGATGCTCTAGTGCAGCTGCAGAGCCAAGCTGCCCACGCAGAAAGCAAGTTCCCTGCAGAAGCAGGAACATTTGACCGACTGGTGGCTGAAGACACAGCATTTGCCAACAAGAAAGACAAACCAAATGTTATTGACAGCAGAGGGTTGGAGGGGAAACGTCTGAAATTCACCACATCAAGGCTGCATGGCACTGACATTACCCACTGCAAAGCCCAGACTAGAGCTACACAAGGCTCCCGGCCCTCCACCCCAAACATGTTTGGAAAGGAAAAGATTTCAGCAAGGTCTTACTGCAGTTCCAGGGTGCTTCTTGCTCTCCTGAAGGAGGGTGCTGCAGCAGACAGGTGCACCAAGGGAGAGCAGCTGGACCCAGTCCCTGGCTAACAATGCTCAGCTGCTCCACTGGTGCTTCTTTAGCCTCCCACTCTTCACACCAGGCAGCCTTACCCAAACAGAATTTTATGTGGGGCATTTTCCTGATTTCCAGCTTATTTCTGGGGGAACATACAGGAATAATTACTTTTCCATGTATTTTATGTTAGTTTGTGATTCTGCTCCCAAGGAGGGCAGGGAGCTGAAGTCTGTTGGTATATTTTGAAAGGGAAGAAGGGGGAAGCAATCTAAAATACACATTCTGTTAAATAAAGTTGCAAAATGGATCTCTAACTGCTGTGTGGGTCAGTTCCTAATGAGTGTCTGGTCCATTGGCAGTCTGGCTGTTCCATGTCAGTCAGTGATGACTCACTGTCCCAGGCTGCAATATTAATGCATGTTTCTTTAAGAAAATACATAGCATTTGCAGTATAATGTAGAGGATATGCCATAGTGTTTTTGATTATTAAGCTAAATAGCCATGTAAAATGAGTATAGCATATTGGCACTAATTCCTGCTGTACTGAGGCTCCTTTGTCAAACTAGTTAATTAGTTTCCACCAACCCCCCCATCTAAAACTTTGCTTGAATAAATTTGTGGTTAGCACAAGTATGAAGAATTCTGCTTGTCTTGGCAATTTTTTTCTCTCTTCCCCCATTTTCAAAGGAAACTTACTTCCCCCATTTATTGGGATAGCAGCATTCGTCTTGGATAAAGATGACTGGCTGAAGAACATTTTATTTTGTGTAGCAAAACAGCTGCCCATATTTTTTTTCAGCATAAACGTCCATCACGCCATAAGGTGAACCAACAGATTCTGCAGACTGTTATAAACATGTTAATTCTTTAATAAATTAGCTACAAAAGAAGTGTTAATTAACTAGTAAAAATGTTTAGGGATTCTGTGAGAAAAAAAATCATAAAGATTGAAAAATGTATGCTTAGCGATATGTAAAAAAATACAGGTTTTTAACTCGGTTTCTGAGACTTTTACAACAAAGTACAGAGAAAGACAGATGAAATTATGTTCTGACTACATGCACTGAATAAGCCCAAAGGGAACCTCTGTATATAGTTATCAGTGGCACTGAAATCTGCTTAGGAAAGCAACAAGTCTTTTGTTCTGTTGACAACAGTTATTACAATTAATTCATTTTGTGATTGGTATTTGCACTGAGTGACAAGGTGTTATTTTACCTCAGTAAAAGTTAAAATGGTAATACCTACATGCGAAATAACACTGAGTTTGCTATCACTCACTCAAGAAAAGAAAAGACTCTGCTCAGAAATGCCAGCTCAGCCACCACTCCTGCAAACCTGAAGTGTTAGCATCAGGCTTCTCCTGCTCTTATTTACCCAGATTTGCGTTTTTGCTCTTCTAAAAGTTTATTTGGGAGGAAAAAAAGAATGGATAAAAATTGCCTACTTTTTGCTAAGTGACAGAACAAAGCATCAGTGAACAGAGCGAGGGGTCTGCAAAGGCTCAGCTGCAGCTGGGGGTGAGATGCTGGCTGTAGGTGCAGGCTGCCCGGGGTGTCAGTGCTGGGGGACACGAGGTGCCCCAGCGGGGCTGCAGCAGCAGCAGCAGCCGGCACAGCCGGGCTGGCTCCTGGGGCTGCCGGGCGGAGGGCACTCCCCTCCTGCGACAGGGACAAGCGCAGCCGTGGGCAGGGTGCTCTCCGTGCCGTGCCCTGGGTGCCACAAGGAGGGGCGTCCTTCATCCCCGGCCCGGCCGTGCCCTGTGCCGGTGGGATGCTCTCTGAGCCCCGCGGCAACAGCGGGTGATGGAACCCGTGGGTTATATAGTGCATCACAACAAGCGGGCTGCCTGCGGCCCCGACCCTCGCCGGGACACGGGAGGCGTCCCGCCCCAAGGGACAAGAGCAGGCTCTCTGTGGCCGGAGGCACGGCAAGATGCCAGGCAGATGCTGGTGCTGCGGGCACAGAGAGCTCGGGGCGACAGGCACGAGTCACAGGGCTCCCGGTGCCCGGCCCGGTGCCGCAAGGCGGGAGCGCTGCGGGCCGGAGGGGACCGTGCAGAGCACGGCCGGCAAAGCCGAGCCCACGGCTACAGCTACACCTGGCTCTGCCTTCTCTGGAATACCTGAGGCCCATGGCTACAGCCACACCTGGCTCTGCCCCCTCTGGAATACCTGAGCCCCATGGCTACAGTCACTCCTGGCTCTGCCTTCTCTGGAATACCTGAGCCCCATGGCTACAGCCACACCTGGCTCTGCCTTCTCTAGAATACCTGAGCCCCATGGCTACAGCCACACCTGGCTCTGCCTTCTCTGGAATACCTGAGCCCCATGGCTACAGTCACTCCTGGCTCTGCCTTCTCTGGAATACCTGAGCCCCATGGCTACAGCCACACCTGGCTCTGCCTTCTCTGGGTTACCTGAGCCCCATGGCTACAGCCACACCTGGCTCTGCCTTCTCTGGGTTACCCGAGCCCCATGGCTACAGCCACACCTGGCTCTGCCTTCTCTGGGTTACCTGAGCCCCATGGCTACAGCCACACCTGGCTCTGCCCCCTCTGGAATACCTGAGCCCCATGGCTACAGCCACACTTGGCTCTGCCCATCCCTGGGATACCTGTGCACATCTGCATGGGGAGTGGGCCCCACAGCTGCTTGCTAGACCCTCAGTAGCCCATTTTTAGCACGAGAAAGACAAAGCAAGGAGCAAGGAGCATTAGATGATATAAATTTTACTTTTGTAGCAGGACCCAGCAAACCAAGGAAAGTTTGCTGCACTAGCAAATGGCAAATAATCCATTAGCTATGGATATTTCAGCACGTCTCTACTTTTATTATGAGTTAGCCCCTCTAAACCATTGACTTAACAGAGAATCATTATAAATCCCCATTTTGAATTTTTTTATTAGCAGTATTTATCACCTTCTCAAAATCAATCCTATATTTTTAAATTAAAACAAATGACTACTTGTACTGCAATCAATATGAGTACATTTCCCTTTTTTAAAAGGAGAAAAAATGGAATACAAAGAAATGTCCTTCTTTGGCTGCATCAATCCAATTTCAATATAATTCAATATTTAATAAATATAATCCTCCATGTCTGTGCAGGGAAACATCATTAAAAATGCAAAAGGTTTCTTGGTCTCCAATAACTTGTATGAAACAAAGTGTTTCCTTATTCCTTCCATAAATACTGCAGTCATATGCTACTATGTTTTGTTCTTTCTGCTTATTAGAAAGAGTTTGCTCTGATCATGTATAAGAAAAGTGGTTTACATATTTCATGATTAAAAATCCAAAATGCCTACCGACCATCTCCAGAAAAATATCATCTTTATCTCCTTATACTTCTTTGACTTGTCATTTTTGAAAGGGCAAGAAATAAAAACCTTATATAATACCTAATTTGTACATCTGTGGTTTCCCTCTGACTTGCATAGGCACCATATGTTTTTAATTATCATAATAGCCTTAAAGAACCTGTTCAGTGGGAAACACATATGATCCTTTTATTAGTGGTTTGCAATTTAAACAGTTTTAACAGAAAAGGTCTGGCTATAAGGGACTGAGAAGCACAAAGGTCTAAAAACCCTGTTATTGACCTCTGAATGCATGAGTTCAGATCCCACCCACTGAGGTGGGACCTGGCTCTCCTGCCTCTGACAGAGGTAATCAGTTACACGTGAAATGGCTCTTCTGGACCTTAAGAGACATAATCTCCAATCTCAAATGACTTGATGTTTCAGTCAACAACTGGCAGAGTGAAACCAGGGTCTGTGAACACCACCCAGTACCCACTCCGTGGCTGCTCCTGCCCAGCGATTGCTCGCACAGCGATGGTGCTGTGGGAGAAGCCTTGTGAGCTCCAAAAGCCCAGAATTTCAGCAATTCTCATGAGTCATTGCCCTTTCAAATTCCCAGTTTCGTCCTTTATGCAAACGCAAGACTGGTGAGCACGCCAATATCCCAGTCATTCGGAGGTAGGAATTAAATTTAACAAGTTCAATTCACTCCTGATTCTGGACATCTAAACACATAATCAGTCTGATAATGTTGTTAATTATCATTCAAGTGACAACCTTTGACACTGGCATGCTCCCACAACCTCCCTACTCCAACAACTCAAACAGAAAATCGTTGGCATGAAAACCCACAGTCTTATGAACAGAAATTGCAAATAAGCAGGCACTGAACATACAACGGGGAGTGAGCAAAATCCCCCTTTTCAGAGAGAAAGCAGAGGCTCACACAATAGCTCAGTCACTTGACCCAAAATGAAATTCTGCACAACTTCATCCCAAAACAGATAATTTTCACCCCAAACAAAGGTCTGTGGGGAGAAGAGGGTGGAGGAGGGAGCCTAGCTAAAATTACACTGAGGCTGGAAGTCGTTATGGCTCCATCTCAGGAGATGGATGGTGTCCTCATTAGAATGAAGCTTTATTTAGATGGACAGACAGAATCCGTATTAGAACATTAGGCTGAAAAGTTTGAATGTCAGGAAATACAAAATTAGGATTCTGCAAATAAATGCTGACTTGGAGAAAAAAAACTTAGAGCTTCCAGTACAGATCTCACTGGAGATACTTAGGAAAAAATACAATCACTCAGGAATTGCAATCTCCCGTGCCAATCTAACCCTTCAAGGGTATTCTTGGTAAACTCTGTTTCACAAAAGTCAGAGGAGATCCCTTTTCTCTGGCAAAGTGGTTTCCACTCATGATCTGATGCTATCAGCTCCATCCCTGGCTGCACACTGAGCCCAGAGGGAGGGGAGGACTCAGGATCTGCCATCTCCCACCAGCCATTTCAGGAAAAGCCCATCCAAAGGGGAACATGCTAATGTTGGAAACCCATTTCCAGCTACACAGACCCCAAAACTGTGAATCAGCCATTCTTTGCCCTTCCCAGTCTCATTTCCCATTCTCAGGCCCTCTGCTTTCTCCAGGGAAATTCAGGTATTTTGCAGTGATGGAAAGACAAGCTTAATTATTTTGCATACAAAAGAGATGGTCATAGTTTTCCATTTTACCTGCAAGCTAATGGATCTTTGGATACCAGACGTGGATGCTCAAAATCCCCTCTGGAGCCCTTCTGGTGATTTGTCGTCTCTTGGTTGCCTTTGGTGCACACGGATCTCTGCCGAGGTAATATGTGAGCTATTGCACACTAAAAGCAGATTTTTGAGAGAGGAAGCTCAGGCACACACACACACCCCCCCACCCTGCCCAGGCACCCTCCACCCCCTCATCCTGCACCTGGCTCCAACATGCAGGGACCTGAGGAGGATCTTCTCACCTCCCAGGCTTCCGTGGGCCAGGCAGCAAAGGCACGGCAGGGTTTGCTCCTGGGAGCAGAGCTCTGCAAGGCGTGGTCCTTGTCCCTGCCCCGGGGTCCTGGGAAAGGGCTGTGGGTGCTGCTGCCCCCCACGCTTTGCTGGGACAGACCCAGACAGCTGGGGACATGGAAATGCTGACTGAGCAGCCATCTCCATGGACCTCACTTGAGCTCCCTATTCCTGTTGTATGCAGCAGCTCATGGCAGAGGGTCACCCACCTGCACATCGTGGGCCTGCTCCCTTTGCCAGACTCTAGGCCTCCACACTGAACTTTCTACTTGGGCCAGAAGGGGATGCTTATGGAAATAGATTTTCTGCTGGAAAATGCAAAAGAAAAATAAAATCTTGCATTTGATCATCTAAATAAATATAGACTTCTTTCTTCGGGAGTTTGGGGCTTTTGTTTCCAACATGAATCCAGCAAAAATTTAGCTTTCCTTTCCCACAGCCTCACCCGTAGATCATCAGGGTGAAGTTTTCTGGTGAACAGAGGTGCTCAGTGCAGCAGCACAGGGAGGATGGCAGGGAACACCATGGTTGCAGTCACTCAGCCAGAGGATGATCACTGACCAGGCCAGCCTGACTTCCACACAGTCAGGTTTGCGTACCTCTCACACCACCTTCTAAGCAAGTGCCTCTGCCAGCCCCCAGCAAAGGAGGGAGCGGGCACATCTCCCACCAGCATGTATTTCCTCGCCTTTAGAAACACACACAGGATCCATCCCTCCCTCCATCCAGCTGTTGAATTGATGTCTGCCACCACCAAGTACAGTCAGCCCAGGGACCCCTCATGCTGCAAGTCTGAAGCAAAGTGCTTCTACTTTGTCCTCTTCTTCTCCCACACACAGTTCTACCTTAAGAGAAATCCCAGCTCTGGGCCTGAGAAAACTCTTTCTTTTTTCTCTTTAAGGATCCTCCTTTCACAGTAAGGATCCTCCAAATTTCCAAAAAGTGGATAACAACAATACCACTGTGATCCCATCTGCACACAGCAATGGCACTGTAATGCATAGAGCATAAACCACCAAATTCCCACAGACAGCATCTGTCTTACTACAAACAATGGACCATTATCTTGTAAATAATTCTGATTAAGCTGCAGCATTTTCCCCAAACAAACAGTAGGGGAGCAGAGGGTGAGGATTTTTCTAGTGGGAGTGTCGGTTTTCTCCTTCCCCAGCACTGACACTCAGTTTTTTATTCAACTGATTGGCCCCCTCCTCTCCCTGCTCTGTCCCCCATGGCTTGGTTTTCATCTTCTGACCTTATCCTGCTGTCAATCACTTTGGCAACTAAAGAAGGAGCCGTCATGTTAATGGGATTCCCACCTCTATCCTTTGGGAAAGCTTTTCTGGTTTGTTTTCTTCTTTTTCACCCCAATGTACAGTTATATAATGATTAGTGAATACACTCACATGCCCTCCCGTTATTAAACAATTCTCCTGTCGGGGGATGGAAAACCCAGCGGCACCGCTGGGTGCTCCTTGGTGCTGGCCAGGGTTTGGGGACGTCTGGTTGTGAGGGTGATGTGTCTCATTGTTTTTGGCGTCTGGATGAACATGGCACGGCAGCAAACTTTGCTGGGTAAAAGCTGTCCCCCTCTGCTAACTCCCAGCAGGCAGAGCAGAGCCCTCAGCTGCCAGCAGTGGGGAGTGGGGCGGGCATCTCCAGCCCCCAGGAGCAGCACACTGCTCTGCTCTGCACTCCAGCTGGCAGGCTGAGCCAGCAACAGGTTAACCAGCATAATCTGGAAGGATTTAAAAGAGAACCAAGCACACAGGCTGGAACAGGGTTAGGTGTGCAAAGCGAAAATTGAAATGAGACACAATCAGGGTTAAGGTGGCCTTTCTCTAAGGTTCTCAAATTGATCTATGTGGCAGCTGTGAACTGAGGAGAGCCCCAAAGAAATCCTGAATTTTATCTTTAACCTATTCATCTCAATGCACAAACCTTTTCTTATATGTCTCTCTGGATAAATGTCCCATTTCTATATGTCTGAAGTGTTGGTTTTTCTTCCCTGCATCCTCTTAATTTGCCTTGTTATTCATGTGAGAATTTTGGGGTCAAACACAGTTCCTGGCTTGAATTAAAAAAAAAATATTAAAAATAAAGGAACAAGGACTAACACAGGATGGGGACATTGAATAACAGACAAGAAAAATTTTAACTTCCAAGTCGCGAACTGAAATCACCGACATTCAATAAAAAACCACACAAGAGCCAATTCAGTCGCCAGACTGGGATCTTCTGAGCACCATGGGGACCAGTCACACTGGCCTGAACAGGAGGGACAAACTGTGGCACACATGAGGCAGGACCTCAGTCCTGACAGGGAGCTGCTCACTCAGGGGAGCGGCAGCAGTGAGGAGGGAGCAGCCCTGCAGACACTGCTGAGCCATTGCCTGCTGTGGCTGGTGGCACACAGGGCTGGCGTGATGTGGCCACGGCCAAAACCTGCCAGCTCGGCCCAGCTGGCACCCCAAAGAGGCCTGAGGTAAAAATGAATGGATTTGGTGAAAAGGTATTATGGTGAAAGCATGCCACAGCTGCTGCAGAGAGGCCTGAGCACCATTGCTGGGTGCAGGCAGGGGTAAGAGAGGCTCTGGGGATGGGTTTTCGGGCTGCTCAGGAAGTCAGGCTCACCAACGCTGCTGGGGCCATGACCACAGCCATGTACACACCCAACCCCCATTGGCAACGTGTGTTTATTTTCAGCAGGAAATTTTTATAGCTCGCTGTAGTTATGTCAGAGAAGGAAGCTTTTGTACACTGAGGACTTATATGATGTTCTTCATCTTCAAAGTGCTTTACAAACATTAATTAATTCATTTATCCTCACAGCACTCCTACCAGGGAGATAAGTACTATTATTTTCCATTTCGTAATGTAGAATCCAAAGCAGAAAACTTATTTCTTTCCGTGGTCAGTGAGTGAATCACAGGTAGACCTGCAGGAGAAGTGAGGATTGCCAGCTTCTGAATTGGATCGCCCCCTCCCCAAATTGTTTTTAAAAGACTCGTGTTCTGACAGAGTCATGCCACATATCGGGATATGCCTTGGGTTTTTCCTTCAGTAAGAGATAATTAAGGAACAATTCCCTCTCTGATCCCCAGCATGGCATGCTATTTTCTACCCCACTGTTGCTCTGCAGCCGAACAATGGCTGTTCTATGCGGGGAACGGCGCTACAGACGCCCCGGATCAGAGGAGATCGGCTTAAAGGAACTGGCTGGCCTTCGTCTCGCCCGCGGACAATGGGGCGGGCAAGGCAGCCTGGCTGCGAATGCCTGACGTGGGGGTGGCTTCAGGGACACCTGTTTGTAAATGGCACTGCTCTGGCCAGGAGCCTCTCTTAGCTGAAATCACTCACACCCAGTACACCTATCTAGAAATTTCATGTAGTGGGAAAATTGCTGTGGTTTCCAGTATTTGGTCTCGATCCCAGTATTTGCTCTCAGTCCTAAGTGTAATGCTTTGACACTCGCGTGGGAGGGGTGCAGAGAGCTCCTGGTTCACCTCTGTGGTGCTGCTGTAAATAAACCTCTTTCCTGTCTGCTCCTCTCCAGCAAATGAGCGGCTGCTCCAAATGGCAATAACAGTTACTGCGAGCTTGAGAGGCTCGAATTCAAGACAGCTGAAAAGCAAAAACTGTGACCGGGTCTTCTAAGGAAGTGTCCAGATCCAAGAACTTGAGGCAAAATCAGGGATGACAAACTGGGAAAAAATTCCCCGAAATTTTATAATTTTTGAGAAAGACAAGTTTCACCTGTTACAATCCTTGTTAGTGGAGACCTTGGCCACCCTGGGTTTTTTCCCATTTTATGTTTTTACAACAATCAGACTGCATAAACCTGCAAACTTTCAATTTTCAAGCTCAAAAAAATACACTCATTAACAAAGTATGCCATGGCATACTGCAGAAGATATGACCACGTCCTGCTGGGGAAAGGCCCGTACCTAGATGTTGCTTCAGAACAATCAGAAGAATTGTTTAGTGATAAATGTTTTTTGCATATGACTCATCAACCCTTGAAAACAGGATTCCTTATATAATACAAGTGCTGACACAGCCTTCACTTGAGTGGTGGGACTGCAGCTGTATAATTACAACTTTAGATTTGATGTTATGGACCTTAGGTTATGCCATTCAGACAAATGCTCCATTGTAATACAGAGATATTTTTTCCTTAGTCATATTGCCCACAGGACAATAAGGACTATATTCACAGCTCACTGCGTAGAAGTTTAGGCATGGAACAGGCAACGGTACTACACAAAATGAGATTATACCCAATGGGGGTTAAATGGATTCATAATTGCCACTTTTTCTTGTCTTTTTTTTTTTTTTCTGTGCTCCTAGTTGATACTTTTTTGGAAGTGCTCTCTAAATAAAAGGAAGAACAATGTCACACTGAGTCTGGATAAATGTTACAGTTGTCTCACAAATGCTGCATTATTTCTAGCCCTTCCAAAATAATATAATTGTCCTACTGCTGAACCACAGATTTTTCTCAGTATGACACAGAACACTAAAATGTCAGGTCCTGACTCATGGTGTTTTGGTGGAATAAATAAAAAGTACCAATATGCTATTCAGAAGGGAGAGCATTAATGAAGATGTGACACCAGGGGCCCCAGCCATGTTTTCCCTTAGCTCCCGCTGCATGCTCAGCGGTGCTCCCGATGGTGGGCCACCTGTCAGGGACCCCATCCTGGAAACACTTACCATGGACCTGGGTGGTGCTACTGGCACTGGCAAGGCTGGCTGGTTGTTCTCCTAGGCTTGCTTTACCTCAGGAGAATCCTACATGGGCCTGGGGAGGGAGGCTATTCTCAGGATGCTCACCGCACATTCTTCCCACGGGAAACCAAACGAGCGTTCAGGGTTATTTGCAGGATTGGAGCTGTGACTTCAGTAAGGCTGGGCAGGATTACCCAAGGGAGATCACTCTTTCATTATGAAAAGGCCTTGCACACCCATCACGCACTCAGTCTGCGTTTCCAGCTGTTGCACTATAACCCCACATTTGGCTAACCCTGGCCGAGCACCCCAGCACTGATATTTACACACTGAATCCACCCACACTGCTCATTTTCAACCCAGTGCCATCCACAAAAACTTCTACTGGATTTTAATAGTGACAGAGGAGAAACAGGTCCCACATTCCCAAGGTATTTTCTGTGACAGAGGAAACAAGTTTACTGCCCCCCCTTATATACCTGCCTAACCACACATGGCACCGTTCTAATGCCTGAAAAGATGGGATTTTTCATAAATATCATTTACAAGGCCAACAAGCAGCTTTGTAGAGGTTTCTTCTCAAAGCATCAAACTCTGGATTGCATGAGTGGTCTTTGGTCTACCAAAAGGTACAACAGTTTCTCAGAGAGTTTTCTTGAATTAATCAACAAAATGACTCAAAACTGCACTAATGGTTAACAGCTTTTTTTTTTATTAGCAACACTGAGATAAGTTATTGAAGCATTTTAGTATTGTTTTACATTCCATTCAGAAGTGACCTAACTTGTAACTCCATATACATTTAAAGATATAGTTTGACACTTATTCAGAAAGCAACAATTATTAAAACTTACATACCTTCATTACCAGGAAACCTTAATATATTTTCTAATTACTTCCAACAATACTCTATTCCAAAGCACATGATAACCCACTAGAAGTTTACACATTTCACTTCAATCACAGGTTTTAAATTGTGGATGTCAGAGTGCTGTTCATTGAATTTTACTGTCTTTCTTGGTTAATATTGGAAAACCTGGCACAATATATTAAGCTAGAAATATTGCTTAAAGAATATGAAAAAAGATAACTACAGTATTTTTTCCTGCTAAAGCATTACAAAATACAGGACCATTAAAAACTCAAATAGAAATGACAATAAATAACCTTAAAAATGTTAAGAGAATTTTCACTCATACTAAAGTCCATTCCCTAAGCTTGCCAAACACATAAATAACAGAACATATTCAGGACCTCTATTTTTGTACTATTATGATGGTTTGTTATATATTGTGGATGTATTGTGTATACATATATTGATGCTTACACTTAAGGTACATATTTTTTTCTTTGCTGATACAATTAATAAGCCTCAGGTAATTATTTATCCCTGGCACTACAGGCATCTAGATGGGTGGGAGCAAAACTCAGAAATTCCAGATATGCAATACTGTGCATAACAAGATCACCTCTGCATAAAGATATCCTAGGTTCCTTAGATTACAAAGATGAATTTGGTTATTTATTCCTGAAAGCCTGTAACATAAAATTATAATTGCTGTCCAATTAATTGTTTAAAATTGGCCTCATAATAGGTATTAATCGTACACTTAGTTTTGACTCACAAGAATGTCTAAATTGCTCATGTTTATGAGTAGTTATAGGAAATACTATACCTCAGACACAAGAATGTATATTCCTGAACCAAAACACAAACCAGAGCATTGTCTCACTTTGGAAAGACCTGGAAACATCTCTATGCCTCTGCCTAATCCTAAATTATAATTTAAATTTGACCTGGATATGACAAAAACAATAAGAATATATTGTTTGGGAGATGAAACTCAGAGCAAAAATCATACAGCTCTAAGCTTACATCATTATTTTGTCTCTGCAAAGAAAAGAAAAGCCTTTCTGTGCTAGGGATTTGCCTTGGTGCGGCTGGCCACTGATGTCTGAAATCAAGGCACATACCAAGGCCTCCTTTTGCAAACACAATCCCCCTTTCAGATGTGGTGCTAGGAGGGACTGAATGCCTCCAGTCTCTCTGGGAATAGGAGGTACTCAGCACTTAGCTGTATCAGATATTTTAGGGGTTAATTTCCAGAAACATAAATGGAATGGGAATGTCACACCACAGTATGAAGAATGGTAAGAACTAAAAGTTTTCAACAGTAAACAAAATGGTGACACTGAACTTGTCACCTGACCAATTTCTGATACAACAAAATACAATCAAATTAAATTACATGAAAATAGAAATGAAATTTAAAGTCAAATAAACATAGGACCTGATTCTGCAATCCTTAGTCATGTAAGTAGTGCTACTCATCAGGAATGAGGGATGCAAGACTGGGCCCTTAGCTTCTGCTTAGGAAGTCAATGTTGATTCAGACAGTATCTCTTCTAGCCAAAAATATGCAGCAAAAGGAAAGTAACATAAACAAGGCTAAATGTCAACAGTGTTTGCAGACTTACAGACACCATCCATTTGTTTGTACTGAAATGACTAGCGAACCATTTGGCAAATACAATGCTATTCACAGACCAGCCCTTTTATCCAGCAACACAAACTTCACTGGATCACTGGCATTCCCAGTTAATTAAAAAAAGGAAGGAAGCCATATGAGTTTGGTTTGATATTGCCATGCAAATGGCACTGTGACATCCAGAAGTGTGTCTGAAACCCAGGCAGGGGCCGAGGTGCTGATGGTGCTGATCTCCTGTTCAGAGGAACAGTTTGTACTCTAAAAGCTGGCCTTGGACCTTCTAACTGAAACTAAGAAACCTCTTCAAAAGCACGATAATGGGGTAAAGAAAAGCCTGCTGTAAAACTTCCATATCATTTCATTCTGCCTTGAAGGAAAAGAATATTCTGGTTACTCCTCCAACTGCAGATCAGGACAAAGCGTTCCTTAAGTGCGTTTCATGATATTGTAAATGGGCAGTGCTACAATTTGCAGCAGTAGGATGACCTTCCATTGCCTCGGAGCTGTCCTAGAGCTTGGATATATCAGGCCTTTTGCTTCTTAATATGGAGTTTGTAATGTAAAAGTTTTGCAATAAGAATTCAGGTGAAGCCACCACAAATAATTAAAAAATCTTTCTTTGTGTTTCACGTGTTGGTGGTAGTTCTGATGGGGTTAGCATTATGATCTTTTTGGTTTTGACACCTGTGGCAATAAGCAATTTACAATAACTAAATTCACTAGTTAAACATTGGGGTAGAGCACTATAATTATGTGACAATAAAGCTGTAATAATCTGCCACAATTGATCTTCCCCTTGCCCAGCCCTCTTGTCTGCGCTGCAGTTCCACATTTGGAAGGTATTTCAGAAAGTTACAATGCTGAACATTTTAATAATTCTGTGCAATGCTGAAAGCTTTGTGCTGCAAAGGAAACTGAAAGTGCTCAGCCCTTTGCAGGACCAGAGCTCCAAAGCTGCTCCCATGTATCAGAAGGGCCCTGCCCTGTTTTCATACAGTGAAAGAACTGATAATGGGGTGGAGTCTGTGCAGGAGAAAACAGCACTAATTGCAGAGGAAAGGAAGCATGAATGGAAGCAAATTAGATTTAGAGATAACATGGAACTAATACTTTTGGACATCATTAAGTGTGGATTCAATGGCACTAACCCATTAAGCAGCCAGCTAACACCCATGACTATATCTGGCCAGTAGCTCTCTAGCTCATCAATGCTCCTTTGAAAGCCTAAGTACTTCCCAAGTAGCAAATTCAAGTAGGGAAATTTTACCATCTTGGTCACAAAGCAGAGAAATTTAAAGGGGAGGAGAGAGAGAAGGGATAGGGTCTTGTCATAAAGGGCCTTGTGCACAAATTACAAGTAAATTAAGGTATTGGAGCAGAAGGTAGAACATTATTGTGAAGCAACTACATGTGTGGGAAGACAAGCAGAAAAAGAGAAGAGCATAAATGGAAAGGAAAACAGATCTTTCAAAACTTACATACAAAATAGATCTAGAACTTCCAAGCTTAACTTGTCAAATCAGCAAGGGCTGTGGAAGCAGAGTACACAGATGCTCAAGACAGCTACCAAGCCATGGAGCCATCACCTTGGGTCTCACCTCCCCACTGGGCTACTTGGTGCCAGTAAGCAAGGAAAGACCTGTCATCTTCTTAGGAACTGAGTGCCAGCAACATTAACATGATCCACTCCTAGGTAGAATCA
This sequence comes from Motacilla alba alba, assembly GCF_015832195.1. NCBI lineage: Eukaryota > Metazoa > Chordata > Aves > Passeriformes > Motacillidae > Motacilla > Motacilla alba. The sequence continues at coordinate 6,302,115 of NC_052026.1, forward strand.
CCTAGAGAATCACCTGAGACTCCAAAACCAAGAACAGTTCAGGACTAACTCTAAAATTATCTATGCTCTTTCTTTCTTTCTGTTCATTCTGCTGTATAAGGAGAAATATTACAAAAATTTGTGATTTTTTTTCTCAGTAGCATTTTGACATGAAAATTTCTTTATTATGCAGTAATTATGGTTCTTTCCTAATTGTGTCTTTCATCCCTGCAGCCTGAAGCATAATAGGAGCATAAATGAATTATGTGTACATCATCAGTCTCTCTCATTCTCCATGACAGGGAAACTGAGGACTGCTTCCACATGTGCAGTGACTTTCTGAAACAACAATGTGAATTGGTAGCACTCTCCTCTAGAAACAAAACTATTTTTGTGCCAAGACTTTTGCTTAAAAACTGACCTACTATCTTAGGGTAAAATCTGCCATCTAAAAATGATCCACATGGATTGCTGAATACCCCAGCTTGTTTTTAGGCAGCCAAAAATTCAACTCAATTAGCGTGGCCAGCCAAAGAAGCAATCTCAGCTTACTGAAGCTGAAATATATTATTTCAATTTTATTTCCTCTGTATTCTGACTATGGGAAGAGCACTATGCCTTGCTCTCTGAGTGTGCAAGGACTGTTATCAAATGCATCAATGTTTTCTCTTGAGATGTCAACGACACACACATCACTGGCTGTAAAAAGAAACACTAATGCATGGAGTCTCCCCAAACACAAAAGGAACATGAGAATCATGCCCTGAAATCAGATGCTGGAGGTGAGTCTCAAGTTTTCTGATCTCCCAGGCAATGGGAGAGACAAAGAGAATCACGACTTTGGCCATGGGCTTCGTGCAGGAGGAAAGGAAGGAAGGCTAATAAATGAACAGGGTGCTCCTGATTGCTAATCTGCAAGTGCAGAAACATCAGGTGGGATTCCCCACACTAACATGCACAGATGGAGTGTGATTTCACAGTAAAAAATGTCACTTGGAAAATGAAAACTCCCCCAAAACCACTGCTTTCAAGTGGGTGGTGTCCAAGCCAATCAAACAAACAAAAAAAAAAAAGAGCTACTGACATGGGGCTTGTTCATACTCATCCACTTTCCTCTGAGTTGTTGAGAAAAATGAAATAATGTATTTAAATAATCAACCTTTATACTTATGTTCTGCAAACACCAATAGAATGACAGAAAAGAATTTTAAAAACCTATTTTTGGAGGGGGGAGACAGAAGGACTCCCACTGCATTTTTGATTTTAAAAAGGCTTAAAAAGTAGAACAGAGAAGCTTCTGTTGTTTCTTTTTTTTCCTTCATACTTCAAGTCAAATCCATTATCACTGGGCAGAGCTTGTGAAAGGGATATGGTCTTTAAAATCATACAAACTCAAGCTATCATAAAATGTTTGTTGAATTGATTGGAAGATGAAACAAAAAACTAATGGAAGTAACATGACCTCATTTCAATAATAATATTAGAGTGGGTTTTTTCTGTTGTTGTTTTAAAAATCTTATGCCTGTGAAAAAGCATGAAGATATTTTGCACAAAGCAGCTAATCTTAATTTTCTATTTTTTTAACTTCTTTGTTTAGACAGTAATTTCTCTGCTGCATTTTATTTTCTTTTTTGTTAATTGATTTTACTCCACAAATGGAAAAAAATCCAAGTAGGATTTTACCTGCTGTAAAATAAGTCAACTATTAACTCTTCTCAGTAATGTAAATGCTGATTTTGAAGAATCTGGAAATATTTCCAAATACCTAAATTGCTTCTTAGTGCACTGAGACACAGAAGTTTACAAGTAAGGCCACATGGATGGGCACTTGGGCAGATATTGGTTAAATGACAGAAATGGGCAGATAACCACAATATCGTGAAGTCACAATGCTCTAAGGATACAAGAGAGATAAAATTTGTGTGTAGGTATGGGACTTTTTTTATCAGATCAACTAATACACATGGAAAAGCAGGGAGGGGCCTGGAAAGGGCTTTGAGCATCTACACTGCCAGTAAAATCAGACAAAGCTCCCCCTAACCTTAGGTTAACCAGGGGAGCCACTCTTAAGTGCTTGCAGATTGAGGGTTTCATTTTAAATTGTCAGGCTTTAAAACTGTTGATAACATTTTTTTTTTTAACTTGAATACATTTTATTATGCGTGCTCAGCTCTGACAATAAGTTTTCTGATTAATTTGAAGGTTAAGTGAAATGAATATTACTGAAGTTTTTGTGTCCTTTGCAGACTCTGCTTTTTAAAGTGATACTGTTTTCAAAGGATTTACACTCTAAAATCTTTTTCAAACAAACACTATGCTGACAAAATAGGAGCTAAATAATAAAACCAAAATCCTCAATCTCATTTGTTCCAAATAGATTTAATTCTTGTAAATATGAAGTGTGTGATATGAGGAAGTAAAACTGCAGTTTTGTAAATCAGAGACTAGAAAGGGTAAAAGGTGGTTTTATTTGTTTGGAGTGTTGTTATTTTAATTACCCAGAGGCATATTCTTAATCAGGAAAATCACACAACTGCTAGTTAGAATAGTGAAAATGGTAAAGAGAAAGTAGTGCATGTGTGCCATTGAATCAAACCAGAAAATTTTAATTAAAAAAATAAAAAGGGGGGGAGGGAAAGAAAATAAAAGAAAGAAAAATAAAATCTATTCAACACAGGTAGACACATTCCATGCACTTGGCCTTTGATTTCATTAATGTTGTGGTAACTGAACACACCCCAATCCAAAGAAAGAAAGGGGGGGAAAAAAAAGAGAGAAAGCAAGGTTTGCTTGGCAAAGCATCCAGTGTTTTTCATGGGTTCGTATATCAAAATACTGAAAAGTTTGCAAGTTACCATGTATATTTTTTTAAACTTTTTCCTCCTTTGAGTAAGCTAAAGCAGTAAGTATCCCCTTCCGATGCCACTAGCACAGATAGTCTACATTGCTGCTACTCTAGATTAAAAAGCAGGTTCTTTCTAAAATCCTGTGTAAGTATGCATGCAGCACTGCTGATTTCAATGGAGTAGACCACATATAGGACAAGAATTTGGCCCACAGGGTTTAACATTTAAAAAATTGTATTACTAACAAACATGACTAAGTATATTTAAAGAGCAGCTTCATGATTCTGCACAAGTGTTTTCTGAAATGGTCTAAAAGAAGGTCTAAAACTTACCACACAAGTCAGGTCTCTTGATACATCCACTAGTTGCTGTGCTACTTGCAAGTCCATTAAAGGCTGCTAAGCCATCAGAGCTGTAAGCTCTTAGGACTGACAACATGTTCATCTGCTTCTCCAGGACCTGTGGACCCTGAACTTGTTCGGGTTTCATCACTTCTTGTGCAGTTTCGTGTGAGGAGAGAAGATTCTGACTGTGCCACTGCTTTTCTGAAGCTTGTGGCAGTGGTGATACGAGCCCTTGTGTGGGTTGTGAGGTGACTGCACTTTGTATATTGTCGCCTCCTTCACTGCTTTCTTTATTTAGGGCAGACAACTGCTTATTCATAATATCTGGTTCTGTGTCAATGTCCTCATCTTCAATGTTTTCTTCCTTGGAAGATTCCATATCCTCAGATGAAGCTATGTCAGAAAGGTCATCAATAGCACTTTTATTTACAGAGTCAGAGAGCAGAATATTTGGGTCATCTTCGGATTGTGTTTTTATTTCGGATTCATTACTGGTGCAAGAATTTTGTGTTCCCGTGCCAATAACACCAGGATAAACACCAAACTGCTTATAGAAGTCTGTTGTAAAATTACAAAAAGTGGATTCCATGTGGCTGGGCCAGGCAGCGCTCTTTTGCTCTCCCAGGGTCTCTTTATTTTGTCCTTGGGTCATTTTCTCAGAAGCTGTGTCCAGCTGGCTCAGCATGTTTGAAACTCCTGCCTCCTTGCTGGACTGCACAGAGGAGGGGAGCAAGCTCACTTTGTTCACCGAGGCTGAAGCCTCTCTAGACTGCTCTTTGCTGTTGCCTATGATGTTGTCTTTACGTTTAGCCTTGCCCAAGTGATTGGCTTGGAGGTGCAGAGCCATCAGCTCCATGGATGAAGTTGTAAAGGAACAAAACAAGCAGCCATGCCAAGCAATGTTGTCCTGTACAGTGACAGAGGAACCTGGCAGGGAGGCTGCATCGGGCCTTACCGACAAGTCCAGAGGTTCGTACTGCGACTTTTCTGTTTTCCGCTGCGAGGACTTGCTATTTATCTTCTCCTCACCACCGTCTGAGCCCAGAGCTTTTGCTGAAAGTGGATCTGAGAGAGCTTTGTCCTTCATTTCTTTTTCTTTCTTCAAAGAACTTAGGACAAAGCTGTCCATGAAAGCTTGCAAAGACCCTTGAAAGTTCACACCATTCCCGACCATGTTCTGGTAAGCACGGCCAAGTTCAGAGAAGTGTGTTCCTTTGGAAGATATGTCTGAACCCTTCATATTTTCTGAAGCTCCTTCAGATGACATGCCAACTGCTTGTCCTTGCTGATCTCCAGAAGACAGCATTCCTGACGTCCACTGCTGTGAGACCATGCCACTTCGGAAGTCGATACCAGGGAGTCCCTTGAAGGCTCCTCTCAGTATGTCTGGTCTGATAAACACTGAACTTTTACTGGGTGTCTCATCCTTGTGTTCCTGACTTGCACTCTGCCCAGAGAGGGGTCCTGCTCCGTTCTGTCGCTCCCGATGGTGTCGCTCCAGGTGGTATTTGAGGGATGCAGACTGAGTACCAGCATAGTCACAATGTGGACACTTGTAAGGCTTCTCACCTATAGGTGTGGACAAAGAGGAAAATATAAAGAGAGTTAACTGTACTTTGGGCTATGGATGAGTGGAGAAATTAAAAAATCAGCATTAGCTGCTTAAAAACAAGAAGATCTTGGTACTAATAATTCATTTATTGAAAAGAAACACCTTTAATCGAACACTAATTCTTAAACTGAGTATTTCTCAAATGGGTTTCTAGAATGTGGGGCTATTCAGGAATGACATGGTATCTACACACAATTAGCCATCCTTTTCTTAATCTAACATGTAGAAAACTGTTGTAGAATTAAAAGCTATGATTATGAAAATGAAGCATAACAATTTCAACCACAGTAATCATTAAAAGTACAAGTTTAAAAAAAAGGGAGACAAAGAATGTAACAAATGGATGGTTGCAATATTTTGTGTATACAATTGCTCTAAAATTTGTTTAAATTATACACATGGAAACCATTTTTAAACCTAAAAATTTTATGGCACTGTTACGCAAGACTGAAATGAATGATTTAAGTCTTGCTCTGCAGTAAATCATGGATATAATTAGCAAATGGCATACTGCACAAGTAATTTATCATTATTTGGAGGGCACCATTCCAGAAGGATTCAAAGATCTGCAGACCTACTGCATTGTTTCTAAATAAAGAACTATAAATACAGATTCTATAAAATATTAATATCATTACACTACATAATGATTGCAGCATATAAGAACATATAGTTAAAATAAAAAGTAGTCTGTAAAAAAGAAATTGAGTAATAAAAAGTACAAAATATATTTAGTTTCTGTATTTGAAATCAGTATTAGCTCCTGGTTTTTGCAGTCCTTTAATTTTGTACTAATGACATTTCTAAGGCTCAAGTAGTAAAATGCGTAATTTACCTACCATAAGCACTTTTCTAGGTTTGGCTTGAATAGAGTTTTAAAACATATAAGATGATTTCCATGAATTAAGTAAATATTTGAAGCCCACACTAAACTTTTATTGTTCTTCCTATACTTTCAAAGAGGCAGAAGATTTTACACATATAATAAATATTCACATATAGTCATAAAGACATATCTGAAAAGAATGTACATTTAAGCAAAGGTATCGCTAAATTTTTGCAGAGCATTGTAAGCAATGCAGAACTCTTTCAAAAGAAAAAGTATGGAAATCCTCTCTAAAAGTGACAGCAATCTGAAAGACCTGCAAGCTGTCAATACTGGCAATTGTTACTATGAGGGAGCTCTGCAAGAAGAAGAAACTGTTTTTTCTAGGTAGCTTTTTTTTCCTAAGTGATACAAAAGACAAAGGCAAGCCTCTCCAAATGGTATAATGGAAACATTTGTTTTGAAAACTTCCTCCACAGTAAAAATGCTGTATAATATTATGTAGTTCAGCAAACCAGCTGGAAAGTTATCCGCTTTCAAATAACCTCAAAATCTGCTAAAAACAAAATTGAAAAGCTTTCAAACTTCTGTTATTTAAGCTAGAGGCTCAATTGAAGGGCTGGTAAATACTTGGGAAGCTGCTCCTCTCAATGATGGCAGGAATTTACTGATGAGAGGCGAGCCCAGAACACTCCCGTGGCCAGGGAGGGCTGCACGAGAGCTCACTGACATGAACAGGAGCTGGATCCGTGCTGCAGTCCAGCCAGGGCTGAAGCACCTTACCAGCAGTGGAAATTCTAAATCCATAAAGTAGTCCTAAAGCTAAAGGGTGAGACATGAGAGCTTGATATCAAACCACACCAATCGACCTTTTTAGAGGAGAAAAGCACAGAACCTCAAGCAAGAGGTGCTCAGCAGAGGGAGAGGTAGTGATTAGCATGGTTCATGCTTTAGGTCTCAGTCCACACAGTTTAACAGAAGAAATCAGATTTAAATATTTCAATGGAATTTCTGAGTCTTTCCCAATCACCTAATTAAGCTCTGGGGCTTCACTGATGAGGATCAGGGGCTGCGTTTAGTGGGAGTGGAGCAAAAACAAACAGTTCCTACTGAGCCACAAGCCTGACACAGAACACACCTATCTGGGCTTCCCTGGTCCCAGGTGGGCACCTGAGCATGCACACACCCATCTTTGAGAGAGGGACAAGAGGACAGAGGACACTGGCTGTCTATTTGTTTGCATTTCTGCAGGGCTGTTTGGGAGTGTGCAAACTCTGACAGCTGTGCTGCCAGTCAGAACAGGGCCAGACAGCGATGCTGGGTTTACAGCATCACTGTAGTATTTTTGGAGCTGCTTTCAGTTCTGATGTTCGTCCCACCAGTTACTGCCAGCAGTCACTAGTGACTTCTGACACAACTTAAGTACTTCACATGTAGCATAAGACATAATGAGACTGGTGAAAAACAAGTGCCAGACTCTACAGGGTTAAATACTCTCACTTTTGAATTTTCACTCCTCTTAATTGAAAAGCTCTTCCTCAGCATCCCCTATGCCTTTACGGAAATCTTTAACACAATTATATTGAGCACTTCCTTTTATTCTAACGACAGTTCAGTGTGTTTGCATTGCACATCAAGTGGCACCATCAGAAAGTGATGTCCTAGCATTGCAGGCACTACATCAACTGCTGGAGAACTATTGCAGGGAGAAGGAGAAATTTGTAATATAGTCTGTAGTGATGTTGCCAAAAACATGCAGAAACTGCTTAAAGCAGTATGCATATGTAAGAATGGGTACAAGTTTATAAATGTTAACTGGAGAAAATGCTAGTTCTGTTTTGTATTTCTAAAAGTACCTTTAGTCTAAAGCCCTGGGCACAACATACTCTTATTCTGAATTGCTAAGCCTTGATGTCATTCCATTTTCTGCTCTAAGGCCTCTCCACAGAGCGAGCTTCCTTTCAGCAGAGGAGATCTGCACACAGCTCGCCACCAATGCCATGAGCATTGGACTGAAAGAAGACACTGACTGAGACAGTGTGATAAAAAGTTCAGATCTCTCCCAGCCTTGGTGTGCTGCCTCTGTGGTGCTCCCACCCCTCTCACATGGCTAGAAATGAGATCTAAAGCTGAAGGTCTGAAATGGAACTCAACATGTAGCAACACACTGTGCCACCTTTGCAACACAGGACTGGCCAAACAGCATTGTTCAAAGGGAGCTGTTCAAAACCTCTCTGTTCTCTGCCAGATCCAAGTACTGGCACTGGCTAGTTTATTTCAAAGCACTCTTAAATGCTGCTATTTCAAGGGCAGGCACTGGGAGAAGGGAGTAGGATGGAGTCAATCATCTTTGAATCTTTTTAATTTAGTCTGTCAGTATTTCCTAAATTCAGTAATTGTGCAGTTATTTAGATGCTACTTCATCCATTCAAATTAATAACCAGCTACACCCTGTGTAAGACCCTGTACAAATGACAAAACAGAGTTATAAGCTGCTGTGGGAAAAATCCCAGCCTAACCTCAAACCAGGCCAGTTTCAATGGAAAACCCAAAGGACCACTAATTTTCAGGATTCTATCAGCAAAACGCAGTAGTACATGTCCAAAGAACACTGCAGGGGACAAGGGAGGTATGCTATGATTCTTTTTAGAAGACAACCTGTTTGTGTCTCATACTTTGAGGAAAGGTTTCAGAGAATTCATCCTAGTCTCATGACTACCCTGGTATTATTGCCAAGAGCAGTGTCTGGATGAGTTATTTAACACTTAATATCAGTTCACATAAATTAACGTTGCCATGTAAAGTGAGGGAACATGACTTTTTCAAAATAATCTTCTGCATTCCATATCCAAGAATCATTTTTCATTGTTCACAAAGGCAATGGCCACCCTGAATTTGCTAATTCTCTGGCCCTGCTTGCATGCCTGCAAACTTTTTTACAGTGGAGGAGGGTGAGAGAATATTCCAGCATGTACAACTAACATAACAACAAAAAAACCAAAACAACCAACTTATAGGGAGTACCTTATCTGGGCAGCATAATCACAGTTCTGATCTACTTACTGTTCTGCTTTACAAGACACAAGATATCTCAGAGGAACTATTTTATAACAGGATAAAGTAAAACAATAAAAATTCAATGCTGGTTGTAAAATCTGCACAAAATCTTGGTAGATAACTGGAAACAGACATGTTGCCCAGTAGAAACAGGTCTATTTGTATAGCAGGTTTATAAACCACCCAGCTGTATGACCTATGCAGGAGATCCCCAGTCCTGCTCAGAGCACAATCTGACTCTCCTGGTCAGGGGAACCATCTGCTATGGGCTGTGCAAGGAGACCACAGCCAGATTATAGCTAGATTTACAGATTTGAAAGCCAGAAGGGACAATTGTGATCATCTAGTCTTATCTGTTCTACAACACAAGCCAAAGATCCTCACGCGACAATTCCAGCATCAGAGCGTAAAGACATTTTGAAACAAAACTTGCTTTAGTCTAAACAAATTATGTTTCCACAATGGCAGTGAATAAGACTCCAACATGTCCCTAGGTAAACTGTTTGACTGATTAAGTATTTTTACTGCTAAAAACGTGTGCCTTATTTCTAGCTTGAATTTGTCCAGTATTTCCTTCCTACTACTGAACATTGCTTCATTTTTCCCTGATAGATTGAACAGATTTTTTAAAATTAAAAAGCCTTTTTTCCTGAGGAAGGTATTTGCAGACAGCAAAACAATCACTTCTTCACCTTCTCTCATCCTTGAGTGGAACATCCTTCCCAATTTTTCAGTGTCCTTTTAAATTATGGGCACCCACTAAAGCTTTGATGAAATTTCAACTTGATAGCAATTTTATACAGTCCAAGACTGTGTTTACATCCATAGATTTAGCAATCAACTAACAGCTCATATTCTCTTGCTTCTCTACCACAGTCCCAGGCCCAGTTCATCACCGCCTCTAGTATTTTTTTCCTTTACATGTTGCTGATTTAAAATTCATATTGTTGAAAAGAGCCCACTTGACTAAGTGACTAATCAGTGCCTCCCCATGATTTTTAGCATCTTACCATTTTTGTGCCATTGGTAAATTTTATCAACAGTGATTTTTATATAGTCTTCCAAATAATGATGAAATACCAAATAGAGGGAGCTGAAAGCGCTGCTGTGGAACTGAGAGTTTATGTGCCATTTCATCTCTGTATACTGATTTGGGGATTTTTTTTGTGGTTGTTTTGTTGTTGTTGTTGTTGTTGGGTTTTTTGCTGGGGGGATTTTCACATAGAACAGGCTACTTTTATGAGAAGAAACTTGATAAAACTTCCTTTCATAAAATAAAATTGAAATAAATATGCTACCAATTTTAAATTAGTTAAGCAGTTCATTCTGTAATTTTACCCCAAACTTTTGTCACAGTAGTCCTAATTTCAAGGTCTTAATATTCTGTCTGTTTTACCACTACAAGTGCTCTGGATCTTGCTCTGTGTTCCAAGGCGATTTTTGGGCATTTTTTTCAATGAACTTAAATGATTTGGAGAGCTCTTCAGCCAGGATTTTAAAGATTTTATCTAAAAGTTATTCAGTCTCATTCACTCTAAAAAATATTAAAATGCAGTGGGCTACAGCATAACAGCCTCATTACTTAATGGGAGCATAACTGTGTCTTTGGAAATGCTCATGAAAACCATCATGCTTCTTTCTGAAAACAGAGCAGAAGAGTATTTAGTCTTCTATACCATGGTTGATAATTTCTTATCCATTCTTGTCCAGTATTAGCAAGATAGCAATTGTTTGGCCTGCCACAGAATTTTACTCAATTTTCCATAACCTCCATAGACACATACATGTTTTTACTATTGCTTTTAGTTTCCCTTATCAAATTGCTTTATTTCTATTCATTTAAACTTAGTGCTGTGAGCTTCTTTATTCATTTTTCATCTTTAACATACAGCTTCTTAACAAGCTGTCCTGCACCCCCCACTCCCTTTCCCCACTGAATGCTCCCCTCTCCCTTTTAAATAAGATTTTATGATTTGTCTGTGGATTGTGCCCCTTCTGCTCCTCAGTACAGTGACAGCTTTGCACCGGGGCAAGAACCCCAAACACTTGGAGCCCCATTTACAGTGGGGCTGTGACAGTCACTTGGGGACAATGGGAGTTGCAATTTGACCCCACACATTTCTTGACAGGCTACAGTTTGCTTTCATGCAAAGCAAATGAAATCAAACATCTTATAATTCCAGAGAATACTGCTTAATGGAAATATTGAAAACATTTTCCAGCATTTTTTATTTTACCATTGAAACAGTTATTGATAACCTATTTTATCCATTGTGCAGTAGATATTTTAGAAATGAATTGCTGTATGGTTTAATTAGTTCATTATTATGCCTATTCTTACACAGTAATTTCTTTTATCATTCTAATCATTCACTTCACACTTTTTAAACCAAATGGAATATCAAAGGTTCTGTAGGATTATTTTTGGATCCTGCACATGTTTCACCACACAATTAATCTGTTTGTCAGAAATACTAGTTAACTTCTTCTCTTTACTACTTTTCTTTACTAGTAATTTTTCTCTATTATATAAGATGAAACTATCTATAAAAGGACAGAATTTTGATGTTTTTACTCATTTTATTAAATATTTTTCATTTGTGCACTCTCCATCACCATAAAATATTTTAATTTTTATAAACTTTTATAATTGAATATTTTCCTTTATTTATATCTCATCCGCAATATTTATTTAGTCTTTTTACATGTCTTTACTTAGTTAAAATGCAGAGAGATAAATATGGCTGTTCCTTTGCAGGGAAGATTCAGTACATTAATATAAACTGTACACAATTCCCCCAAAGCATATATATACGTTGTAAACCTGAAGACTTTTTACACAGCTGCTTATTGCTAAACAGTGCCTTGTCCAGAAGGGGACAATCTGTGTCTCTAATTGCTGTCACTGAAGCTGAGATTCATTATGTGACTTTCCCATTAAAATGTGAGCATTAATTTGTATAATGAAATATCACCCACTGCAGTGTTCATTAGCCATGCCCTACTGTATACTGCACATTGTTAGCTACCTAGAAACTGTAGTTAATTTCACTAATGGATATTTCCCTACTTAGTGTTTGGTAGGAAATTTATACTGTAACATTACCTCTTAAACTTTTAAGGAAATTTAAATTCAATCAATTATTTTCAACAAAAGTTTGGGATGTCATTAAGACAGGAGAAAAGGCATGCTGTACGATGTTAAGGATGGGAAATCTGGAGGAATCTAGAGAAATGAAAAGTCCTTTTAGTTCATCTTAGAAATGTAAGAATAAAGGATGTTCAATACCAAAATTGTCTCCTCTTGGAGCACACATACCCATTTTCCTTAATTATTCATATTGCTCATCCCACTACAAGCGCCTTCAGAGAATGGCAACAGGCAGTCTTTTTTTAGGAAGGAAATGTGAATTGAATTCATTTAAAACAGCACCATTTTTACTGTATTTCATCAGTTCATCTAAGCATGGTTTAAAATTGGCTAGTCACATTTCCAAGGGAAAATGCAGTAACACTGTAAATGCATATAATACATCTAATATATGCTAGATGTGTGTCACACGTATCGTAACAGACTCTCAGTCAATGGATACAGCCCTGCCAAGCTTTTTCTTCCTATTCATCTCTTTCTTAGGTTCCTTCTGTTTAGCACAATCCAAACCATCTTTCCTTTGCTCATGCACATTATCCTTTTTTCTTTACTCAAGGGATTTAATTTTGTCTGTCATATTGGGAATTTACCTGAGCATCTAATGACAGCACAAACACAAACTGGTCTATGTCTGCAGTAGCTTCTGAGGGCTAATGCAAGGTGCAGAGAGGTGCTAGAGCCAATCTGAAACCAGCTCCTCCATAATGTGTGCCCTGTCAAAGGCAGGACATAAGAAATTTTAATGTCTTACATTTAACTGTTCCTGCACAGTCCGAAGGTCAGGGCGTGCAATGTAACCCCACACCACTTACTGTGTTTCAGGGGGGTTGAAAGTGCTCAGGAACACAAAGGGGATGCTCAGCTCCTTGAATGAAGGGACCTTAAGTTGCTGCCTCCAGTGGGGCAAAATGACAACTCTAGAAGCGCCTGCATATGGCACATTATAGGTCTGAGATACTCAGGTGGTTTTCACAAAAACTGAGCTTTTTGTGTTACAGCCTTCTCAGCTGTATGAGAAGCTGTCATGTGTTTTATAGCAAGGAGGCTGGCTCCCAAAGTGGGCAGCCCCCCCACCTGCCTGCCAGGCACTGCTGTGCACTGACACACCCTGCCCCTGTCCCTTCCTCTCCTCCCAGAGAGTTTGTGTGAGCTGGGAGGGCAGCACAGCCCATCCCTGGCCTCTGCTCAGCATCAAGAACTCATCTAGGAGGGCATGAAGAGCTCTGTCTGTCCGTTCTAAGACCCAAGGCTCGCAAGTATTTTGGCCTGAAAATCCTTCCTCTCTCCATTCATTCTCATTCTTGGGCTGCCCAAGGGAATTGTCTCACCCACCAACTGTTTTTAGAGCAAGAAGGAGGAGAAACTGATTTCACATAATTATGCCCTTTTCCTCTTACCACATGGGAACAATCAGAAATCATATCTTACTATCTTCCCCTTACAGCTCTTCCTGCCTGAATATCCCTGAGCTAGACAAGAAAAATCCTCTACAGTTGTGTTGGGACAAAATTGAGTGTGCTAAATAAAACTTTAATTTGTTTTTTTTTCACCTTCACAGGCTTATTATGTGATAGCAAACTACACAGAAACCAGGGCTCAGTGTGGAGTAGGTTGCAACCATGAAATATCCAACAGAAAAAAAAGAAGCAACCCAATCCACTGGCTAATTCTTCGAAAACAGAGCACAGCTTCCTCCTCTTGTGCAAGATTAAGCTGCTTCTCCAGCTTTTTTGGGCCAATTGCCACAGAAGCACCTCCTGGCTGGATCAGACTTTGGGTCTGCTCTTGGCACGAGTACCAAACCAAGCCAGTCGTGTGCCTCCAAACACACAGATGTTCGAAGGAACCCGACTTCTGCTGAACTGCTTGAGCTCATCTCTAACAAACAGGTGCTGTGAGAACAAGAACAGTAATTGAGTTAATGTAGTGGAGAAATACAGTAAAGTGTTTTTTATCAGTCAGTTATATGATCCAGGCATATAATAAAGACAGAGTGTGACATAAAAGGCAGGAAACTGTCCCTAAGAAGTATGAGCTAACCAATATTTGCTTAATAACTGGTATCTATTACATCATTTCCACTTACTGCCAAGCAACTTAATTTTTATTTAATAACTCTAGTAATTTGCCAATTTACATTTTTATATTATTTATTAGGATTATTTCCAATATGTAAAACATTGCTTCACTTAAACATACTCATGTCATTATTTACAAATACTTTGTTCTCAACCTAATGGAAATTGATCTTTAACTATTTTAAAATTATAATGATTTTTAAATACATTGTAAATGTTGTTTCCATAGTTTCTTTAAAAAATTTTTTATATTATACAGTTTATTTTTTCATGTTTTAATTTTCTTTAGTCAGTATTAATATGCAATTTTAATGGAATATTTCCATTGTAATTAATTTATTTTCTATTAGTTCTAAGGCACAAATACCAAGTGTATAATCACTGCCATATTTAACATAAGAACAAAGTGCTCACTATATAATAAAACAAAATGAAGAGATGGGTAATCTCATATTACTTTGAAGAATTTTTTTTTTGCCTCTTAAATACTAAAAATGTTAAACTCTTTAACCTTCAGAGTTACGAGATTATTTTCCAATAAAATAATGACAATTTCTTTACTTTTACTACATTGGAAACCACACAGATAGGGTTTTCACCAGGTTTCTGCTCCCCCTGCCCCCTCAAAGCTCAATACACAGAGAATATTCCTGCCTTGCATAGTTTGCAATCCAATCAGACAAAACTACATTAGGGTGCCACATTTTAAATTTCAGTGTGGTATACTCCTACTTCATAATGCAAAAAAGAAAGAACAGAAATACAGTGAACAAATTTTCCCCTTTCAAAAATGATGTTTTTTTTCTTTAAATAATTTTAATTTTCTATTTTTTAAAATCAGGCCTCACATTCCCAAACCCAACATTAAGTGCTATGCACATACATAGGAGAAACATCACTGATGATTTTGGGAAGGGAGGGAAACATTGCTTATCTGGTACTTCAGTGAAATAAAAATTAAAAGAGAAGATTTTCAAGCAGGAGGTATAAGCAGGAGGAATGTATTTCTTCATGCAATTATTTTACCTTCCTATTAGGAAAGTAGCAGTAAAATTCTGAAATTCAATTAAAATAGTTTAAAAAGAAAATTAAAATTATGGGGCCTATCATGTCTGTTTCCAAAAAGAAGTATCCCAAATCTCAAGTTTTAAATATTCTCCCAAGGCCTACCATGACAATTAACACTGGAAAGAAAACAGGATCCTATGGACAATATACAGAATTTCAAAAGATGTCAACAGGACTTGAGGATTGGAACATTTTATGTCAGAATTTAATTATGGATATAGTCTTCTTAAACACATACTGTGTCTCTACATGGACCTTGCCATGCACATATGTACTTTCAAGCAAATGAAATATTAAAATTTGAATGGAATGGCCAGAAATAATTAGTATTGAGAGCAGTCCTCCCAGTGAGAGAAACACCAAAACAAAGTGAGCATACAGCCCAGTAGCAAATCCCTGTAGGGTCAAATGCTGTGATTGTTACTGAAATAAAATATGGGATTTTTTACCGTGGTGCAAAGCATGATAAGTTTTATCACTTACAAGTACTAATTCATGTGAGTTCTAGTGGGGAGAAAAAAAAAAAAGCAGATCCGTGAAGCTGATGCATTCATATGAACAGCGAGAGGTTAAAAATGAGCATGCTAAATGGAACAAAAATAGTAACTGAGGAAAACATACAGAATCCCTAAGCAGATGCTAAGGAAGGCCTTTGAAGCAGTTAGTATAACTAAGTCTGAAACCAATAGGCTTATGCCTATTGAAGGACAAGGGTAATTGAAGGAAACAGTGATGAAGCAGGGAAGGAGACAGAAATAACCTCAACTGGGAAAAGATGATTCTATTAAAGTGGTCTTTATCCAACAACACATTCCTTGTGCTTTTATTTAAGACTGTCATACATCTTTCTCAAAAGACTTTCTCCAACTAATAAGTCCAAATCTACAGTGGGAATTAAGGCTCCTAGGCACAATTTGTGTTAACCCCCACACACACGAGGCTCGTGCCGACAGTGCTCACTTGTTCCTCTCACCTGTGTGTATTCTCAAGTGGACCTTTAAGTGGTGGGATGTTCTGAAAGTTTTTCCACAATATGGGCAGTCTTTCATGGCAGAACCAAGGCTCCTGTCTCTCAGTAAAGCTGGCTGCTGGACTCCTACAGATCTCCCAGCTTCTTCTCCAATGTCTGCAACACAGAAATGTTCTCACATCACTTCAGCACATGTCAGAAGTTGTTCTCACTAAAACTGCTAACACAACACAAAGTTAAACATGTCAATACTACACCTGTCTATTTCATTCTTTAAATCTGACAGAATGCTGACAATTCATGTATTTTCTTGTTATTGTCTTAAATTATTTCATCTTCCCCATCATGATTTTAAGTGGCATATGGTACCTTTATATACTGAATTATACAAGAAAAGAAACAGCTGTGTCAGCAGCTGGTTTGATTTCTTCTTTTGCTTAGTTCCTATTAATTTTTTCTCCAAAAGTTTGAGATTGTTGTTTTGTTGAATCTATTTAATTTATAAGTATTGTGAAAACCTGTAGGCTTTTAGAGGGAAAAAGTTTGCACCAGTATAACAAAACCTCCTAAAACAAGAGAATTGCAGCGACAGGGGGTCCAACAGCCCTGACAAGGTCTACATGCAAAGCTAACCAAGTTCCTCTGCAACATCTCAGCACTGGAATTACAACAGGCAACCCAGAGAGTGGCCTAATATCATGTGAAGAACGATGAAAAAACTGGTCAGATGAGGGGGAATGCCATCTCCCTCTCAGCCGCAGCTCCTGCGTTTTCTCCTTCAGAGTTCACAGCTACACTTATTCTTTGCATCACAACACAATGGGTGAGACTCCAGGACACCTCTTCTCTCTCCTGATATAAAGAAACAGTCATTTCAGCCATCTTGAATGAGCTGCTTTTATCCAAGCAGGCAAGGAATAATATAACTTACAAAAGACTGACATAAAAATTGAAAAAAAAAAAAAAAAAGTAGGGCATTAAAAAAAAAGTCATTATTCAAACCACACAAGGCTCATCCATCATCTTGTACATAGAGGGTCATATAATATTATCACTGTAAGCATCAATTCAGTATCACTATAAGCACACCAATGCATGATGTCACCAAAAACCATGGCAAATGTTGAAGCTGTGACCCAGATTGACACTCCTGGCACGTCAGGAGAAGGACACATGGACACAGCATCACACCCTGGGCAGAACTGAGCTATCTGGGTTACATCCAGGTGGGGAGCACAGAGTTAAAACCTGCATGCAGGGTCTTGATTATTTCAACCATAAACTAGTGACTAAAAATGTTCTGTTTTTACCTATTTTATGTGTAACTAAAGCTGTCAGGAAACATAGTGCAGTTTACACAGCATTGCCTTTTAAAAGGAAGTAATGGGATATAAGAAAGAATTAAATATTTGGCTCTAATAAAATTAATTCTCACAGTAGCAGAGACCCAAATACCATGTTTCTGGAAAAGGGAACACTAAGAGGTATTTCAGTATCTATTATAAAATGGTTCCTCTAAACTATTTTGCTTAAAGCTGAAAGAAGGAGATGATAGAGCTATTAAATATATATATATATATATAGATGCACTTATCTCAGTCATGTATGTAATCAAGCTATTACTACTTTTCAAAATGTAAATCATCACATTCCTGTTTCACATTTTCTGACTGTTCTTAGACTGCAGCGTTAAAGCATAATATTTAAGTTAGAAGGCTAGTAAATGTCATTTTGAATTATCTTCAAGTATATAAAGTTGCATGCTATAGGAGTCTATTTTGTCTTTGTGAGTCTAGGAAAACATTTGTAGGTGCTAGTCTATAATTCCAATATCCCTGAAGAGTTTAGATTTTCTCTGTTTTTACTCCACAAAAGTTGTATATAATTATGGCTTAAGCTTCTTTGGGAAAAAAAAAAAAGAATTCCTGAGTGCAAAAAGATTTTTCTGAAGTGCAAAACACAGAATGCATGATGATAAACTGCAGGATTTTATTTTGATTTTCAATAAATACTATATGAGCATTATAGATAAATATATAGATAAAGTTAACAAGCCACTCAGGAAGAATTTACAGAATAAGTCTACTAGCTATGTTTTGCTACATGTCACTCTAAATGATGGCCTGTTATCCATTTGCCTTTTATCTTTCTATCTAGAATATGTGTGGCCCAATAAAAAAGAATAAATTTGTAAGATGAACAGCTCTCTTTGCAGATTTAAGAGTCTAATTTTCACTTTACACAAAATTGAATTTTTTCAAGGGAGCAAGACGATGGAGTTTACTCTAGCACTAATCCCTCTGAAAAAGCAAACCGAAAACAACAATGAAGCAAAGAAAGATGTGGGTGGTCTGAAGAGTTCTCTTTTAGATTTAAGTAGACATACAGTAGATAGCTCCAAAGGCTTTACTCCAACAGGGGCCTTACCTTGAAGAATTTTTCTTCCCACAGTGAAAGCATTCCTAAGACTTTAAAGCTGGGCTGAGGGGTTTTCTTTTGAATTCCTCTGCCTACAAAGCCCACCGAAGCGCTGGAGGCCATCGCTACCTGAATGAGCAGCTTTACATCTAAGTTCTTTTATTTCCAACAATGAAAAGATATGTTCAAGGCTGCCGACTCTCCCCATCAAATGCTAACCCAGCTTCTTACCAGGGCCCCATTTTGCCACATTGTACCTCTTTGTCAAAGCACTTAAGTTTAAAATGTGCTTAACTTTAAAATGAGTTAAAGTCTCACTGACTCTGCTGCTGAGGTTTTCTTATATTGAGTCTCTCATAAGTGATCTGTGGAAACTAAGGATGAAAAAAGAAGAGACTGACAAGAAAAAAGTTAAGAAGCAAACTGAAGGATACAGACTATGCCAACATCAGAACATGTGGGGAATGAAAAATCCTCAGCTTTACCAATAATCATGTATTCTACACCTCTGATGTCCCCCTTCTCCTGTTCTTGAAAGTGCCTTCACAAGAAGAGCGTCTCAGCTCTGTAAAATTGTGCAAAAATATAACAAAAAGTAGTTTTACAGATCTGCAGAACTAGAATTGGCCTCCACAAATTAATTTATGATTTACTCAGGAATCTAGCTATGGTTTTGGGGGCTTCTCAATTCTGAGGATAAAATATCAGGAAGGAAAGAGAACAGTTACTTATCTTACATCCATTGTGGTTCCCTGATTTATGTGGTCTATATGATGTGCACTTGATGCACGTGGGATTACACTGCTTTTTTTGCTATCCATTTCCATTATAGGCAGGTCGGCATCCTGAATATCTTCCTGCCCATCCCAACCTTTCCTGGTTAAAGTGCAGGAAATAAGAGACTAAAGGATGACATAGATGTACGTACTAGATGTGAGACTTCCCAGCCTTGCCTCTGAACTTACTCTCGCCGAGCTTGGGCGAGTAAGTGAGAGAGAGTAAGTGCTGGGCAGAAACATGAAAAAGCAACATTCAGTTGTACATATGAAACTGGTTTTTGGGCCAGTCTAAGGACAGGAACAGCTGAGAGTCCCCATCTGCTCTGTGTGTTGTACCTGCTGGGCAGGCAGAGAGCACTCCCTGACATGGGACAGAGGAGTTCAGGCACAAAGCAGCTTCTGGGGAGGTATGACAGGGACATCTCTTGCACACCATGCCTCAACTGCATTTAATGTGACTGTGCCCCTGTTCTTGTGGGGTAAATGCAAGGAAAGAAAGTTCACTTCAACATCTGTATCAGAAGGTGGAGATTAACTGCATACCTAAAGAGCCAATTTGGCCAAAATGTGAGCAAATTGATTTGGCATTCAGACTGACATAAAAATTAACCAGTCCATAAGATCAGTATTTGAGGGATTGCCCTTCTTCAGACAGGTGCCCAGTTCTCAGGAGAGAAGGGTCTAAAAGCCACCACTCCTCATCTAGCAGGGAGATCAGGCTGGTTCCACATCACTGCCACAGGCAGAAAGAAAGTTTCCACAGAGACAGATAATCCCAACAATCAGTTCTGGAGCCAGGAGCACTTTTATGGTAGAAGGTTAAAAGAAAGTGAGAAAGACACCAGTGAATCTTTTTTTTTACAGTCAATATCTTACTGCTGGTTATCAGAAGTGGTGTAGCCAGAAATGAGCCATGGCCAGGGCCAGCAGTGCCTTCAGCACGCAGATACAGATGCCACAGAGGAAAAATGCCAACTTCAGTGGATGCTGTTAGAAAAGAGACAACAAACTTAAATGGACAGTGAGTCTCTGTACTCAAAGCAGAAGCTATCTAGGCAGTCATATGAAGAGCAAAAGGAAACAAATTCTACATTTCCATATATATTCTGTATGACTGGTCCACCTGTCCGGAATGAGCCCATAAACATGCTCAGAAAAGAGTGGATTGCTTTTGTAAAAAGAAAACTGTTTTCACTTGGTTGGGCAGCAGCACTGACTTCAGTCATGATAGCAATCAAATTCTGAAAGGAACATCTACATATATGTGCCACAAATGTCACCAGAGTATTTATTTGCTGTGTGTATGTGAAGGTGCAGGGATTCAGAAAGAGGTGCTTTCATGTTCAAAGGAGCTAAATTGAAGCCCTCATGAAGGCTAAATCATCAGTGAAGTCAGTTGGAATTTGTCGACATAAGGTTTGCCAAATTAGCCAAAAGCAGGCAATCACATGGAAAAGGTAATCAACTCACAAAATAGGTAATCAGTCTTACAAGTATGTGTTTGGTCTTGCACAATTTTCAACACCATTAAAGAACCCTTTGAAAATGTGGCCAGAAGCCTTAAAGCTGCACATAATCCCAGGTTTTCATATATTTCTGAAATTCAGAATGTTTGTAGTTCTTCAAATCTGCCTGTGAAAGTTAATGAAACTTGGTGCAACGAGAAGTGGTAGTGACCACAGCTATTTTTTGATGACCCATAAACCACCCAGATTAGCCCATCTTGTGGCAGGAAATCCAGTGTCAAGAAAGGAGTTAGAAGATATTTAATGTGTTAATCCTGTCACTGCTGTCAGCTCCTTGCAAGTAGGCCTGAACTCAACCACAGCATTCCCTGGGAAGCGACATAGAATACACCAAGTTTCTGGGAAAACATGCTTTACATTTCTTGCCTATTCCTAAGAAAAAGCCTTAATAATACTGAAAATAGTGAAAAATAGGAGTATAATTAGGGATATAATTAATCATATTTTTCTACCTATCTGAAGTAGCTTCAATTAGTATCATCCCATGTAAATGAGAACAGAATCAGGCCCTGTGCTCATAATTTGAAATTAGAACCCTTTTAGTGGATGTCACTACACTTTTTTGCTAGTGAAGTTCATGGTTTAAAATGAAGGTTTCTAATATTACTAAATCTCACAGTTATATTTTAGGCCTCCGGAAAGAGTTACTAATGTCTTAGGTCAGGAACAACTTGCTGTCTCTATTGTTTCATCAAGGATTTAGGTTTTATAGTGACCATATAAGGGAATCTTAAACTGTTTCTATGGATTGGCAGAGAATTTGTTTAAACACAGAGCTATTTTAGAAGAGAATTGGAAAGGAGGCCTACTAGTGAGAAAGCAGCATTCACATTGTTTGTATTATTAGAAATAAAGATTATACAAAGGTTCCACTGGTAAATAAAAAGATACCACGTCTGACATGAGAATTCCCTCTTAGCCCTCTGAACCACACAGACAAACAACATGCCCAAACTGCCCTGCCTCTGTTAACAATTAGCCACTGGCAGAGTTAAACTTAAAACACTGTCTAAATTCAACTGAAGTAAAAGGCCCAGAACCATTTGTGCAAGGAAAGACTCGCAGCTTGCAGAAGTGAGCAAATGGCAGCCGCAGCCAGCGCCTTGGCCTGCAGGGGAGTAGCTGGGTGCTATTTCAAGCTCAACCGGAAGAAAGACAAAATATTTTAAGCAATTTCTTAGTAACTGGTGATGCACATGCACCTTAAGCCCGCTCCTGGAACACCACACGCTGGAAGATTGGTGGTTTTCATACCCCATGGGTTCAAAACACTTTGCAGGGCAATACTGTGTGTATGCAGCGCTGGTTATAGCTTAATGCTTTTCATTGTGGCACTCTGAGACACATGAAAAATCTGTATATACAGCACCGAGAGACATTGATGGAACACTTCAACAAAATTAAGATTTTGTTAACCGCAAAATATTTCTTATCCTTTTCTTTTCATTCCAATCAAATTCCCTACAGAGGTTTTTTTTTCTGCAGTTCTTAGCAGTCTTACGTCTCAATTTTTTTCTAAAATTTTAAAACCTTTTAAGATAATCAGAGATCAAACACAGTTTCTGAGTACATCATTTTAGCTGTTTCATTTCTTTGAAGAATCATGTGACCAAAAGACATAGAAACTCAGATTTAGAACTTAAAAGACAGGTTTGTTTACTTTCCATTAGCTGACAGAGCTCAGTTTTGACCAAAAATTGAGCATGGTGAAAAAAAATTTTTTTTGAGAGACTATTTTTTGTATGAGACCTCTTTAACTGTTTTGTTTTATTTTGAGAAAGAAGACATCTTAAGCACCTTACAATATCTTTCATTTAACAGTTGGCAGAAGGAAACTCCCAGATGAACACTGGCCTGTGTCTTTCTCTTTAACCAGCTGAGTGATCCAAGCTTTTAATAAAGCTGTTCCAATTATTGTAAAAGTCATCTAGTACCTTATAGCCACAAATATTGACAGTTTATTGCACAACGCATTCATGGCATTTGAAGGTCACATCATACATAATACATACACTTTTATAAAAGTGTCTGGAACAAAGAGATACATGATCAGCAATTACATCTTACCATTCGAGGGTATGATTTTATACTTATTGAAAATGAAATACTATAAGAAATGCAAATTGTTAATAAAACACAAAATAGTTCATTTTCTGTATTTATTGTTTTATTAATCAGCAGTACCAAGTTCAGTTGTATAAAATCAATGGAATGCCATTCATTCCTCAAGAAGATTACAGTTAAATATCATTATCCTGCAAACCATCACACATATTCTTAGCTCAGAATGAGAAGTAATGTTAAAATTTTAATCTCACTACTGTACACCTCTCCAGCCCTACTGAGTTCAGTGTAACTTCAACTCTTACATTTGAGTCAGGACTCCACCATATTGTTACAATATTAGTTTTCATAAAACTGACTTGGAATAAAACTTAAAAGAGTGCTGAATTTTATTTTTTTTTTAATATATGCACATACAGGCATGCCAAACTTCTTCACCCTCTTCCAGTGCCCTGACTTAAGGCCATTCTAAAAACCACACACATGTTCACAAATGGTGTAATTACAAGTTAAAAGCTTCAATTTATTCAGTCAGACCTGTGTACAGTCCTTCAATGAATTCAATGGACATCAGAAAAACACAGAGCAGAGTCATGGAGTGCTTGTTTTTGGTTAGAGTCTTCACTTTTTTGATGTTGCTACTAGCTCCTGGAACCTCTACCTAATGAGAGCTGGCTAGAGGCAAATGACCATGGATCACTACATTGTTCCCCACTACATTATTGCCCCAACACCATTTTTGGCAGTGTGTTTCAAAATTGCAGAATACAAAAAACTTCTCTCCAAAGCCCTTAACATGCAAAACTCTTCCACCATCCAACTCCTTCACTGGTTTTTCAGATTGCTACTCTAAAATCATGACCTTGAAATCCTACTTTCTTAACCTGACTGTATAGCTGAAAGCACTTCCCATCCCAAACCACCTAGCTTGTCAGATGTTTGTCATAAAATTCCACTGGACTTGTTTAATCTTTCCACAGGAAAAGAGGAGGCCTTAGAAGTGAATGTACTTTGCTATTTATCAGAATGTAATTTATCTAGCTAGTGCTAATTCTTGCTTTCTTCAGAAGAGCACCTGAGCTGCCAGGACACCGTGTTGTACTCCTCTGTTCATAATGTGTGTCTTCACAACCAAAGCAGCTTTTGGACCTTTTGGACCAGCAAAGTTGGGCTTAAATACATATTCATAGATCTTTCCTTGTTTTGGGGTTTTTTGTTTGTTTGTATGTTTTTTTCTTTTGACAGTGGTCTTTGTCATCTATCCTCAAAATTTACTTTGTTGTCCAGTTATGCTTCTGATAGCAGGGTTATCTCCCAAACCTTTCATATAACATACTTCCTGTGGTTTTCCCCTCCCTTTCTAAATACAAGCTCAGAATATTGTGGAGTTTTACCAAAAGTTAGTGTGAACAGTGCCCTGTGATTTTCAGCAGTTTTCTTACCCAAACCCTTGACTCACCTGGGTTTGCTTTGATCCTGTCACCTAAATTTGAAATGGGCACCTGATTACTGACCAGGGAGAACAAAGTTTCCAAACTTCATACAGATTGTATACGGCTTTTGGACAGAATTCCAATGGGGAATCTAAGCAGAGAGGCTATCCAACTGGACCATCTTTTGGATTTGTATGTGTTCTTTGTAGGCAGGTGTTCAGGTACCAGATGGCCTTAAAACCCATACTACTCAGGTTATAGCAGCTTCTACAAGCTGTCTGCATCATATTCCCATCTCTGAGATTTGCAGAGAGGCTACATGGAGCTTGATAAACACTTTTACCTAGCATTGCTCTCCTGATGCCAAGGCTAGATCAGATATCCAATTTGGGAGAGTTGCCTTACAGTCCCTCTTTAATTAAGTACTCCTGATCTCCCACTCCTGGGATGGATTGCTATTGCTGATTAAGCTCCAGAAGTAAGGATCTGTGGAGGCAATTTCATGAGGGAGAAAATGAAGTTGCTAGCTAATCAACTAAAATAACCATTAACTGGACTTATGTGAATGAATATGTTGCCTTCTTGCTTCCATACTTACCCTGTTTCTCCCACATTGGGAGCTCTACAACCCTACAAACCAGAGGGGAAAGGGGTGCTTCACCATGACCTCTATCTTGCTCCTAAAACACCTGTGGGACAAACAGGACCATTTGGTACAGTGTGCAGGCTACACTATGAAGGAAATCCAAGATGGTATCAGTAAACCATAGGAAAAATGACAAATCTGGCTGGAAGAGAGCTCTGTTGAATCTCTTTTCTCTAAGTTCTTCTCATGTTCCCAAAAATGCATTCTCTCAGACTCTAAGAAGTACAAATTAACACCCATCTCCTTGTAGTTTTCTAAATCCATTGATATTTATTAAAATCTTTTGAGTACTTGCATAGAAATATTTATTAATTACACTAGCCAAGTTTCATCCTCAGTTTCTCGGTTAAAAAAAATCCAAAAAACAAACAAATATTTTTCTAGTGAGAACCACAGACCTGCCTTCATTATAATAGCTCTCAGGGCATCAGGTATCATTGGGTAAGTTCTTGCATACTATTGTTCAAGAAAACCCTTTTTCATTATTATTATCTTATCACACAGTGGAAAAATCAGCACAGAAGTGCCAGTAGCAGGTCATCAGATTTTATAAAAATTCATTCTACTAAAGAAAAGCATGAATTATTTAAAATGTCTCAGGAATGTCTTTCTGTAGACACTGGCAAGAAAAAACAAAACAAAACAAAACAACCCAAAAGAATCAGGCATGTAAAAAGAACTATACAGGTAGCTAAATTACTGATTTCCCTCTCAACAAATTGAGAAAGAATTAAAGACTCTCATACCATTTACAGATTACTGATAAGAGAGGTGCTGACAGAGTCTCTAAAGAGTGAATAATGTCATGGTGTGTGTTACAACATTTGGACTATGATATGAGAGGCTTTTCCAGTACCTGTATTTTCTTACTTTTAACTTTCCAGTGCTCCTTTCAAACTCAATGACCACTTTGAGCTAATATAAATACTTTTGTAAATAATTTTTCTCCCATTTAACTTCTTTGGTACAAGCCACTTGAGGATAATTTCCAACTTCTTTATCCATTTCACAAAAAAAAAAAAAAAAGCTGTATTTGAATAAATACAAGCAACTCTAAACTGCTGAATCTACTTTACTAGCACCCTTTTTCTATAAATAAAATATGTTAATTACATGAGTTTCGCTGTAATGGAAAAATATTGATTAAATTCATTACATTAAATCTTGAGAAGGGATCTTTTAACTCTTTGGTAGAGGTTTTTTCCTCATTGTTTTAACAGTGTACAGTGAGAATACTGAGAACTTGATATTATCTGAAAGAACTCATTATTTTTTTTATATTAATGTATCTCAAAATGTATTACTAGGTCAACGCATATCCATGTTTTGTAAAATAGCCTTAATGTACATGGATACCATAAAATTATATTTGTGGGTGTGCTGGTTTTGCATTTGGGCTATAAAAATTCTGAAATGCTGCCTATGGAGCTGCTCTATCAATAACCCAGTTTTCCCCTTCTACTACGAAAATATAAATTTTTTCATCTGAACTACTCTAGTCAAAAAAAAAAAAAAGAAAAAAAAGAAAAAATATTTTGAATGCTGTCCTCTGATTTAGCTGAGCTTGTGGCAATAACTGGTTTAGGCATAGGCTTCAGTATGCTGGAATGATCCTGAAACTAATTTTGCATGTGTTGGAGTTGGACTGTGGCCATGCACGTCAGTATGCTGGAACAGAGTTATCTAAATCCTGAGCCTTATTTTACATGTGCTGGTGTTGGACTGTGGCCCTGCAATCTTTTAGGTCTCCATCTGTAGCTATCAAAGCCAGGGTGTGCCCAGCCACTCGCTACTGCTCACTGCCTTCCTTCCACAGAAAAGCTCCAGGCTCACAACCACCCTCCCTCACACTGGGGTCACTGGGAGCTCTGGAGAGTCCTGGCTGATCTCACCAACCTTTCTCTAAAGCCTCTTCGTGGCCATGACCAGCCTTTTGCAGTGCATCTCACTAGGATCCGAGGTGGTTATCAAGTCCCACACCAGTGATGAGAAATACCAACCTCTTGGACAGATGCTGCCTCAGATTCAGCACATTAATTCCTTTCTCAATGCCAGGTAAAGCAGCCCTCTCATTTTTCAGCAAGCTATGGAGACCACAGTCCCACGACTGATGGAAGATCCTTCCTAGTTTCTCAGCCTGAATGTTTTCCCTTCAGCCATCAGCCAAAAGAATTTGAAGTTCAGAAAGTCTAGTCCAAAAGCTGGTGATTGTTTACTCCTGAAGAAGTGGACAAGAAAAGATTAGGCCACGAGAAAGAAACCCTGGCTATGCACCAATCTGGAACACCAGCACTTAGGCAGGAAGGGGGACTGAGCAAAGGGAAGTCTCTGTACAAGGTCCTTATCACCCCAAGGTGAACTGGTAACCTCCAGGGACACACATGCTGATGGCAGCAATGTACAAAGTTTTTGCAAGCTGCTTCCTTACAGCTCTTCCACATTAATCCACCAGTAAATACATATTTTAACCCACCAGAAGCATCTATAAAATTAGGAAATAATCCAGACTGGCTTGATTTGCAAACACATTTCCCTACCACAAATTCTGTCTCTATGGAGCCCAACAAGCTGGAGAAACAACTTCACACTAAGGTCAAAATTAGAAATTTGAATGAAGATCAGGCATTCTTCTCTGGCTGGACAGACACAAGTTATCTTACTGTCTGCCTCAGAGACAGAGAGACTTATTTTAGAAGAAGGATAGTGTTCTATCTCTTAACTTATTAGCAATGCACTTTCTTCAAATTCCAACAGCAAAAGAAATTCAAAACCCAGGTAGTCTGCATGCACGGAAGCACCTTTTGTTTAATAAATAATTCAACCATGTATTCCTTTTTAATTTAAAAATGGTCTGACTGAACAGTCAACAGAGTGAACTAAAGTTGGCAAAATACAGTGTTGAAAAATTAAAAAGTGTATTCAAGGCCGTATTCATTTGCTTCACTTCTCATATACTGGAGAGACAGGCTGTGCTGAAGTTCTAGCTTTTTTCTTTTTCTTTTAAATTATACACATTCAGTCACATGATGCTCACTTGCCTTTGAAAGCTGCCTTGCCCTGGAATTAGTCTTTCTCTCTTTCTGTTACTAGTACAGCAGCTGCTGCTCCTCTACCTCATGAACATCATCAGAAATTCAGCCAAAATGTTCTCACGAGCTCCTCTGCCATGCCTGTGAGGGCCAGACTTAAACTACCGACCATCTTGGAAAGCAGAAATGCTGTAAAACCTTCTGGAAATATTCAGATCATCATCAGATTGATGGTCCCATATATCAAAAAGTGTATAGTGAGGTACAGGAAACACATCTGGCAGCAAAAATCTGATACTCATGTCCTGAAATCCATCCCAGGACTGAGTTTGTAACACATTATTGCAAATGAGTACAAATACTTGGGATCAGTCACTTACTCTCTTGAAGACAGCCAAAAGCATACAACGCTATCTTAAATATAAATTTATAGGCTCACTTTTGTAAAATACAATTCTTAGCAGTACATAGTTAAGAATAAGAAAGAAAAAAGCTAAAGGAGTCAACTCTTACACAACCTTCTGTACCACAGTTTCAAATAATTTCTTGAATCTTGGAGCAGATGGAAAGGAAGAAGTAATTCTGTGGTTAAACTTCCTTATTTCAGATTTCTGGAGATGAATCCGCTCCTCTACACATCCCAAAGCAGAAGCAGGTACTTAATGGTTTCCCAACCCATCACAGCCTTTAAGCCTCTGCTCTGCTGAGGGTTTGGTTCTCATCACTCTGAATGGCTTTCCCATGTTTTTCACCCTTTCTGATCAGCACCTTCTGGAGCAATGACCATTCTATAACCATCATAAAACAGGCACCAACATGAAATTCCAAGGCTGATAATGCTCAGATGACATTAAAAGCTGATACAAGGAAATCTTATCTCAGAGAGGTCAGATATGCAGGAAAGAAGATATTTACTGGGAAGGAGAATAGAGGAAACCTAACCCTTACAAAGTAACATTGTCTTTATAGAAAATGACTTGGCAATAAGATCTTTCAAAGTGGACATATTTGTTTAAAACTCATGTTAGACCCTCTGGATGACAGAAATGAGTCACATTTAGGAGACAGAAGTTTCACAACTGTGTCCTGACTATTACACATCTTATGGAAGAAGAGCAGGCTTTCTTCAAATTTTCAGTATTCTGAACACTAGTAAAATTTCCTGCAATATATAGGATAAAAACAGCAGCCAGACCAGATAGATTTGTATGGCTAGGAAAATTCCATTGCTTATCTTCCATTGCTCTGACAAAACCACCTACGAATGATATGTCCAAAATGTACCTCTGAATCTGACAAAGTACGAACAAATGCATCAGTATCACTACAGAGATTTAGACACAACTCCTGCCCTGCAAGTCAGAGAATCCTCAGGTTCTAATTTTGGCTGATCACTGGCTTGCACTGAGAAGCTCTGCAATAAGCACCATGTCAGAGAACAGTCTGATTTAAACCCTGAGAATGCAGGCTCCTGCATTTGTGCAGACACACGTTGCCATGCCTTTTCAGGATGGCAGTGGTGGGAGCCACTCCAACAGCCTGGCAAGCCCACACAGAATTTGGTACATGACAAACTGGCTTGCACCAGATTACATTTGAAAGCTGTCTACAGTGGGACTGGCCAACCTAACAAAGTCATGCATGGGGTTGAGGAAAGGTGAATGGCAGCATTAACTGGTCAAATGAAACTTAAATAATTCTAACAATTCTACTAGTACTGCGTCTTTTCTGGCTACAAATTTTACAGATACGTGTCCAGTCGTGAGGGTCATAGCTGTTTGTTTCAAAAAAGAGATTCTCTTGACTAACTAGGCAGTGGAGCTTGCTGACAGATGCTGAAATATTATAATAAAGGATGGACAAACAAACAGCATCTCCCTACTGCTGTCATTTTTTCATCATAAAACTGCAGGAGAGCAGCACTGTGCATTTAAAACAAACAACGATGGGAAGATGTAACTTCAGAAAGGCAGCTCAGATACCAGACAGGACACTGAGGAGTGTTGCAGATCAGTGGAACTGATTGCAGAAAAGAATTGCTGGATAGTCCATCATCTGCAGTACTGCTCCAGTGAGTGCTGTTCACCAAGCAGCAACATACTTCCTCTCTGTGTTCTAGGGTTCTTTTCAATTAATATTTGTTTTAGTTATGTTGAATCACTGCTCATCTACTAAGATATTATTTGATTTAAAAAAAGAAAAAATCCTTTCTTCTTGGTTACATCTTCACACAGGTTTTTTGAAGTAGGAGAGTAAACACACAGTCCCTATGATGGCAATTTCCATTCATAGTTTGACAACTAAATGTTGCGATGTTACTTGAAACTCCTGCCTCTTATCTTTCAATTTTTCTTTAGGGAAAAACAGCACAGAAATATACCCTGCCATCTATTTGAAAAGATGCAGATATAATCCACCTATGATGATGCAATTTTTGGAACTAAGACTGTGATCCAAAACAGCAGTCTGATCTACATTTTAACCACAGCTATTACAATAAATAAAACCAAACACAGTGATCCTCCACATATCTACATTTATTCTGATAACGCTTTGCAATATTTCTGGCTGAGAATGCTTTACATAACTAATCATTATTGAAAAGTTTCTCTGAAAAATATGTGTCTTAAGACTGTAGAATTATAGATAGGATGGGGTTTGCATCCTTGTTTTCCATCTGTGCAGAATTTTGCTGGCCATCAAATGTTTCAATATCTGAGGGTCTGCTGATGGCAGACAACCAGCAGCATAAATAAGATCAGTTAGGGGCAGCTGACTGTCAACATCACAGGAAAGCCCATCTCCTCTGGCATTGCCAGGGACTTTGCTCAGCATGGTCATTTGAGGCAGCAATGGCAAACCAACCTGTCCCACGGAGCCAGGGTGTACCAGGGAGGTGGCAGAGGCACCCTGACAGCATGGGAACTGATGGCACTCATCTGGATTCCTGCAAGGAACCACACCCCTGTGGAGGAGCTGTACTTCTCCAGCAGCTTTTCAGCGTGTCTGTCTGCATCCTAACAAATGCAAAGGCTTTCCCTCAAAACAGATTTTCATTAACTTGCACTACCAAGCCCTCCCCCAGACAAAAACAGAGGGAGATTTCGCAGCAATTCAAAGAAGAATTCTCTTACTCAACAAATTTGCTGCATTTTTAGTACTCAGACTGCTATTTAACTGTTTCAAACTGTCAATCTGATCACACTGAGCAAAAAAAGTCCCTAAGGGTAATGCTTTTGCTTAAGGTTGGATTTCGCCTCTAATACTTGAGTTAGAACTTGTTTGCTGTAGCAAAAAGCCATCAAAAGGGTTAAGTAGGTTTGGTGTTAAAATCCCATTATGTGCAGCTTGGGAGCTGAACTACCTTAGATTGCCCTACATATACTCCTTACCAGACCTTCCCATGTATTCTTTCAACTTATGCTTGCACCATTCGTATCTTCAACTGCCAGAGCTCCTCCAGGTCCAACAGGGCCCCGTCCCCTCCAGAGCCTGCCACAGCCAGTGTCAGCGCACAGTTAAATCCACCAGCAAACACGACAGAACCCCAAAGGAACTCATCCCTCCACCAGCGTCAAAACAACAATGTTCCCCCATGGAGAAGGGTTAAAACCTTCAGAAATACCAAGATGTCTTAATATTGACAAGAACTGGTACGCCTTACTTGTTTCTAGAGAT
>NC_052026.1:6338618-6366118 GCF_015832195.1 Motacilla alba alba
CTTACGCCAACGCCTGCAATGTCAGAGTCAAATAAAAACCTTGTCATTGATAATGGTGGCAAAAGGGGTAGCTTATTCATTTGTACTTCACAGAGTATCTGTGTGGAAAACAATCCCAAACTATGAAGATAATCAAGTATTTCCAGAGGTGTTAATTTGGGAGCCTCCATTTCATTTCAGTAGACCACAACTTCAAATCCGAACTTGAATATAGACTCTTTCATTGAGCTCTTTAATCAAATTCATTTGTAAATTAAGCTACAAACAACCTGTCAAAGCCCATTAAGACACCTGAACAAAACTCTCCTGGAGTATGCACTGTACACCACCATGCAGTATAGCACATCAAGCCTCAGATCTACACTGCTCCTCTCTGTGGCTTTCTGCAAGACTGTTGGATGCAAACATCCTTTTCAATGGCCTGCATCAAACATAGTTTCCTGTTCACATACAAAGATGGAAATACTAACATAATAATGTAAGAATGCCAGAAAACCTAGCCCAAAATTATTTCTTTCCATTCATCGAACTGATGACCACCTTGCTAATTTTCATTATGTATCCCTTGGGAGTTTTGCAGTCCCTACAACCTTAGGAACATACCCTCTATGGAGGAAAAAAAAAAATCAGCATTATTTTATCAGTCATTTATCTCATTTCACAGAAACATCAGCTTCCAAAGATGAAGTCTGTATTTCTCAGCATATCTAATATAAAGCTACCTATTAAAAAACACATTAAGAAAAAAAGCCTGACATATTTTAGTATGTAATTGCAACAAAAATTCTGTTGAAATAAAAATCATAGCTGATGCTGAAGCTCTGCAACAGTGACCTCCATCAACAGGCTTGACATTAATTGTCAAATCAGTTCTTTCTCTTGCCTGGCTATGAGGAGAGTAACTTCTTGCAGTCATGCCCAGGAAAAGCACCAGGCTCAGCTCGTTCCCTACCTGGGCCACCAGACACAGAAAATCCTTCTGGTACTCCATAATAAGTATCTCATTTCCTCATTCCAAAGGTGTCCAAGCTCAGAAACCAACCCATTTCCCAGCACAGAACCAGAATGGGAAGGGAACAAAGCTTTGCCTCTCAGCTGCTGAGAGCTGAGTGGTGCTTTCCACGGTGCGGTCACAACCCAGCGTGGCGTTTGAGCTGCGCCTTTGCTTAGAGCTCAGCAAATCCAGGATTTGGTTTTGAGAAACTTATGTGCTTCATGAGTTGTGAAAGAGTCCCTGGGTTAAACACAGTGGGGTTTTCTGAACACAGAAGCTGGGAATGGAAGTAACGTGGAAATTTTGGACTCTTTGGGGAAACATGTACAAGGCATGCCTCACTAATAACTCACTATGAACAAAGGCAAAATGTTCCTCTGTGTCAGTAATGATATCTTCTCAGTTTGGCCTTTTAATACTGATGTCAACAGAAGCCCCATCTGATTTTAAAGGTAGAACATGTTTCAGTAATTTTTACCACAATTCTCTACCATATTTTATAGCAATAATGCTGCTACAGCTATGATGATCTAAGGATGTAAGCACAGCAGAATTTGAAGTAACAGCTTATATTAAAAACTTAACTACCACTTAAACAGCTATCATAACCTGGAAAAGCAGGAATGTATTTCAGGTACAAATGCTTTTTCAAGAACAGAGCAAGCAAAAAACCTCCAGCTCAGTTACTGAAGTCAAACTCAAAACAATTATTCCCAGTTTATGCTTATCTCATATTTAATAGTGTTGCTTGATCTGGGGTTTTTTTTATTTTGAAGAAATTACTTTAATATTTATTTTTAAGGAAAAAAACCTCATAATGTTAAGGAAATAAATTACTTGTCTTAGTTTTCAAGCTATCCATTATAGCAGACCCAGGAGCACTGAACTCAATATGCCTGTGGGCTAATTCTGCCATGGCCAGCACTGTGCTATCGTGGTGAAAGGCAGGCCTGTAAACCAACACAAGTCTGTCCTGCCCCTCACAAATGTTGTGCTAAAATGGAAAATTGTTAGAAAGGTCACTGTCAGAGGCTAATCATGGTGGGAATCCAACCATGATGCTACTGATGACCCAACCCCTGACAGTCATCCTTCAACAACTCCTTTACCATCCATTTCTGAAGAAATATGGGTTTGTGTGACACACCTTTCAGTGCTCGAGGATACAGGTAGCAGCTGAAGAAAATGGAGAATTTGCTAAGTAGAGGTAATACCACGCTTATTTCAGTGATATTTCTGGACTTTCTGGATACTTGGGTGCAAAGATATTTTTTACAGAATCCTTTAATTCATAACTAAATAAATTAGTTATTAATTTAAAAGAAGAATACATTAGAAACGGTTTAGGTCAGTAAAATTTAAAAAGCTTAACTCTCCTTATTCAAAGGCCAAAAGCAATCCTGAAAGGTTTGCATAGTCAATCTTCTGATAACTGCCCACAGCAAAAAAAAAAAACCAAAGCAAAAAAAACCACAGCACAAAACTTGCACTATCCCCAGCACAAACTAACTGTTAATTGCAGTTTTGATAACTGATGATAAAGTGTGAACTACTCCATCTACCACAAACTCAGACAATACTATTTGGATGCAGTTTGTAATGAAAATCATCTACTATCATGTTTCAATATTAAAAACCAGAGGGGAGGGCCTCAATTTCCCTGAGCTCAGAACACCACAAACCATGGCCCTGCCACCATTCAGCTCTTGTCCACAGATGTTTATCCACCAGTCTCAAGACATTCAACAAAGAAAGCTCATCTGCACCTTAGAGCAGCAGAGACTGGAGCACACAAAGACAGCATTACTTGCCAGGGCATACAGAAAAGTTTGTGGGAGCAAAAAACTCATTTTTCTCAAAAAAAAAAAACAAAAACAAAAACACTCAAAATTTCATTTTGCTCCTATCCTATCCCTGCCCCATGACATCAACAACAACCACCTTGAAGTCGACTATAGCAGACCTAAATATTTAAAGCCTTATGTTCAACTCATTTCAGCACATATGACCTGACAGACTGAAGGACAAACATCACAGGTAGAAGCTATCACACAAATCAATACTACTGTGTCACTCCCTATAGAGGCTGTTATAAGAAATGCACATTGCAAGGCCCTTGCAAAGTTACAGTGACTGAAATATTTATAATTGCAGAGTGGACTTGACACAAATGAACATCTTATTTTAAAAATGAAAATACAATCCTTATTCACAGGCTGTAGTGCAGGTACAAGCTGATGGACCTCTCTATGACCTTGTTTTCTAGTCCTTTCTAAGCTTTCCATTTTCCTGCTTTTATCAAGTATCTCTCTTTGTTCTCAAACCCTTCTCAAGGAACTTTTATTGCAGTAACTCCCAGTGCTGGGAAGTTCATCCACTGGCAATGGTTCAGTGAGAGCCCCACTAAACATTTCTATTGCATCACAGACCAGGGAATGACATTTACAACTCTTTCACTCAAAGTCCTGGATAACAGGAATCCTTAACATAAATTCAGAGAACTTTAAAACACAGAACCTTCTAGGTGAGACAAATACAAACTGTCAAAGGAGTTAAGTTTTTCAGATCCCAAATTTGGGTTGAGATGACAGAAGAGGGAGAGCTTTTGAGTCTATCTTTGCATAAAGTTTGCAAAGGCCTTAATATTTATCACATAAATTTAAACATTTTTATCTTAATAGAATGCAAAGTCCAACAGAGGTTGCAGCAGGTATGTTTACACAGGCACCTCTTCATCTGTCACAGGGACAGAAAGCAACAATTATTGGAAAGGATTTGAAAGAACAGACAGTTAAAAAACAGAGTAAGGAAAATGGTATCAAATTGAAACTGCATGGACAATTTGGGCTTAAAGAATGTAATTACACAAACTAAATTATGGGAAATTCTCCTTCTGAGAAAAACAGGGCATGGTCTTTAGTCTGACAAGTGGCCAAACACATTTCTTAGCCTGCTCAAAAAACTCCTTGCAGCACCTGTGTCTCACAGCACTGGAGCAATCCACAGGGAACTGGAATCCAGTCTGTAAATCACAGCACACCTGAGCACAGCTCTCAACACTGACACCATATAAGATGGTTCCTTTTGTTTCTTTGATCAGGAGTCAAGACTTTTATTCTAGATCCAGCAGTGTAGTGAGATAAGCCTGTGACTTTAGTCAGGACGGTTAAAAGCAACTGATTTTTCAGAAGAGCTCACAATGGGCAGCTACTGCTTTTTCAACTGACAATAAGATCCTTAGTCCCTTTCATTTCAGCTGCACAATGACTCTAATAACATATATATATATATATATATATATATATATGAAAGTTATTATAAATATGCAATTAATAAAGCTGTGAAGGTTGAGTAGAACTCACCTGTTGAGTAATGCTATCCACTAAAACTCTTGACCTTCTCCTTCCTATTTAAATAATGAGATACTACCCGGGTTTGTAGGGCAGCACTAGCACAAGTTACACATCAGCCAGAAGCCTTGATGGACTAAGTTCAGTGTCACTAGTACCAGCATTCCCAGCACAGACTCTGATGTTCCCATCTCAGTCAGCCTCACCCAGGGTGATCTCTGACACTGCCCTGGGGGTCCCCTCACCCATCTGCTGTACCCCATCTTCTCATGGACCTTCTGACCAGGCTGGGGGAGAAAGTGTTGCAGCATCTCTGCAGGGCATGAACCTTCTGCCCGGTGCAAGTGTTTCAGTTCTGGGAAATGAGAGGGCTCATAAGAAGGCAGCAGAAGCTTTTCTTACAGTTATTTTTGGCAGAGAAATGATTGGTGAAAGACCTGAGAGCATCTTCTGCATTCAGAGAAGGAGGAGAAGCACTCAGGAGAAGTTGAGGAAATTTTCTATCGTCCTCCTCTCCCCAGAAATCTCCCCATTCTCATCATTGAGTGAACTGGAGACAGCTCACCAGCTCTGTTTTTTCTTCTCCAGAAATAGTAGCTTTGAGTACTCAGAAAACCTCTCAGATATAAAGCTGGATGCTATTAAAATGTTGATTATTTTTCAACAACTGTATTGCACAAAAAGATTCTGAACTCAGTTTTCTCCCATCTGTAAGTCTAATGCTGCTGTTCCTATGCAAGCAAAGCCCTCCATTCAAAATCAGTCATGTTCTCTACTTTTTCTGTTTTATTATGATCAAAATGCATATTTATACCATTACATAAAACTCATAGAATATGTAAAAGCACATAACCACAACTGCAGTAAAAATGGACCAGAAAGGACTTCAATGATATTAAACTACCAAGTGGTTTAGCTTTTTTCCAGAAAAGAAGTCTCACAATGAGTTTTCTTTGTCCCTTAAATGAGACAATTTTAACATAGTAGTTTGCTGTGCTTTCAGTTTGTGTGTAAACGATGTAACAAAGCACACAATTATTTTTTTTTTTCACAGAGTGTAGTGGAAAGCCTGAAGGAAATTTTCTTAAATTTGATGCTTACCTCTTTCCCCAAAAGAATATTTACCTTTGAAGTAAAATTAAAAAAAAAGAAGTAGTTATATTATTGGTAGCAAGGGTTTTAACATGCACTAAAATGTCATCTAAAGTTGCCAAATAAATACTTACATGCTGCTGATGACTGTTTGTTTAGGAAAAGGAGATTTAGCTGCTCACATGTTCATTAGCACACACAGAGAAATGGATGAAAAATTCTTTTGGTACTTAAAACTGATGCCATGGCCGCTGCTTACAAGTGTTTCTAATATACAGGGGGTAAAAAGTGAATAATGACCAGATTAAGATATTAAAGGAAAGCAGTGATTGAACTTTTTTTTTTCTTTGCAAGAAATGAAGCAACCAACAAAAATGCCCCTTTCTTTTTTTCTGGTTACTCTATGAACCTAAAATGCTTGAAGCAGACTGCCTGTTATTTTAGCAAATATAGTGATTTCTGAGCGTGCCTGTGCTTTTACATATTTGAGTTTTGCAATGATTCAGGCATTATTGCTCTGTAATAGGTGTGGCTGCCTTTGAAATGTAAGCTCACAGCTTCTGTAGTCAGTGAACCATTGCTGATAGGGCTGACTAGTCAGAAGCAAAACTGGCTAGTTATGAAACTACTATAGTATATTCTTTATCTCATACACATTTAAAGGATTTACCTATCTATCCCACTGCAGACCTACTCATTGAGTAGGAGCCAACAGCATATGATTGTGTTAATTAATCTGCTATTGTGAGTAAAGGAACAGCTGCAGTGGTCTCGTGGATACGTTGTCAAAGGAAAACAATGTAATGTTAAGCTTCTGACTGCATATTCTGTTACAAAGGAGGTTTACGAGAAGTTAAATTCATAAATCACAGATCATTTTTATAATAATAATAAATATCATCTGACCTTTAAAGGAAAGGTTTTAGCATTCTTAATTTCAGTTTGAAATATGTTCTGAAATACGATACTTAAGCTTTAACCCAATTCTTTGTTTTGAAAACAAACATTCCCCAGAAATGATAGGAAATGGTAGTAGCTATAGAAATGACCTCTGACTGTACTAGATACATGCCATTGTAGTTTTAACAAAGATCAGAGCCCAAAATATCAAGTTAAAAGAAGAAATTGTTGGCTTCCATCCAATACCTCTTCTAATAAAAACACAATTTCCAATATTATACAGAAATGCAGAATGAAAGGAACATTCATTACAGGGAAAACACTTATTATTTACATAGGATTTTATCTTTTTTTTATATGGAAAAGTGTACAAAAAAGACTTTTTTCTAAGTAAAATAACATAATCACTTTTGTGATTTAAATCTACCCCCTACCAAATCCTTTTGGACAGTATATACATCAATCCTTTCATAAACACCCAAGTGGTGACTGACCCAAAAGAGAGAACAAACGGGATTTTTTTATGGCTGGCACTTAGAATATAACCATAGAAAATTATGTTAGAAATTCAAGTAGGAAAAGTTTCACAATTCAAAACTGCCTTGATTAAATAGGAACCTTGTGCCGTGGCCAGCATGATTTTGTGAAAACACCTTGAGATCCTTTTAATTCAAAAGTGAATTGTTTTTTGAATGAACAGACAAACATTTGATACAGCCCTTATTTTAAGTAACAGGGACCAGATTCTCACTGAGTACAATCAGCAGAGCTCCACTGGCATTCACGTGCTTCTGCCACTTTACACCAGCACCAAATCTGGTCCAAAAACTATTATCTGCCAAGCAAACACATCAAATTATAGAATTCTTGCTTTGTTTTGTTTATTTCTTTTGACAGCTGTGGTTGGCTTTATTGGCATATATGCTTTTGATTAAATTAGCTGCTGTTTTATTTCTCTTAAATCTTTCATGCCTGACATCTTTTTCTTTTCTGCTTATTTAAAAAAATCTGTTAAATCTGTGAAAACTAAGACCCAGTCCAGACCTCCGGTACACTGGAATGACTGATGATTTCAGAGGAACTATGCCAATTGAAGTCTCTACAATGTCCTGGCAACAAAAGAGATGTTTCACTTCGAATGGAGTGGAAGATACAAGAAAGTCTGAAGTAGCTTTATTCACAAGTTTGGATGCAATTTAAAACAAAGAAAGAGAAGGGAGCATAATTTTAGATACGAATCACCAGCGTACAACTTGGTAACCCGGCAGTAACTGCATGGCACCAAACAACAGATTTCAGTCCAACAGCAGCCTCCAAGGAAAGAGAGTAGTGCCAGAAATTAGGACCCCAGTGTTCCAAACACACCAAAGAGATATCTTCCAAATTAAAGAGTTGTTCGCAATAAGAATCATTTCATGGCTCACAAAATGCAATATGACCTGTGGATACCCAAATAAATTAACAAACCTAATAAAACCAGTGGATGTTCTTTGCATTCAGAGAATGTGGTTCTCCAAAGTAAATTGTGGTATTTGTCCATCCTGTATCCTCCAGAAATAATATGTGAGTTTTTAGAACTGCCATCTTTATCTGGGCTCATACACACTGTTATCTAACAGACCTGACTATGCTTTCTTAAATTATCAGCACACACCTACTTCCTGAAATACACACACACCACTCACCTCAGCTGTGCAGAACTGCCAACTGCCTGCACAAGATCATTAAAATAACACTGTGGCTTCAGTCAGGCTTTGTGAATCCACCAGCATCATTAGTAACTGGGTTGATGGCTTCAGTGAGGTTGATTGGCTTGGGTCCTCATGGATATTTAGTATTGTGTTTCTTTTCTCAAGTCAGAATTCTCAAATAGAACAATTTATTGGACTTTTTAAAGCCTGATTAAAACACTGCTATCAGCTGACATTAGTTTGATGTTACCCACTATTTTCATTTGACAAAATATGCCATAATTTTGAAGAAAATCATATATATATATATATATATATATATATATATATATATATATATATATATATATATATATATATATATATATAAACAGGAAATTACAGCTCTGATTATAGTACAGTTCCTTTCAGGCTAAGAAGAGAAGAATGCATGGAGGGAAGCAAATTCCTTAAGTTTCCATGATAGAAATCTAAGATGTTCCCAGCAAATAATTGCAATGAAGAGGTACATTGGAATAAGTATTAAATTCAGTCATGCTTATGACTGGAAGGCCACCCATGCAGCCTCAGCATCAGATATAGTAATGTTTTTTTCCTGATGTTCTATTTCCTTAGAGATTAAATGAATCTATTCTGCCAATTAACGACTGATTTTTATCTCAGAACCAGTTTCTCCTGGATGTTAATACAAGTTCATCAAATTGATGAATCTTCCTCTGCAACCAGTCAGCAGCTGGTAGTGAACCTATATGAGGTGAGAGAGGATTTTATGATCCCTTGCGTGGCCAGAAAAGCAAGTGAACTATAGGTGACATTAGGGAATAGCACCTGAGCTGCCCATTTGGCTGTTAACCACTCTCAAAGGTCTCTCCAAAACACAGAACATCCTAAATGGAAATAAACTTGTCACCAACAACTGAGACATCCACTCTTTAATTAATGGAAGTGTGAAGGGTGTTGTAGCAATCTGGAGATTGCTTATGGTTATACATCAGTCAACATATCAAATTAGAGCTCTTCCAGGAGATTCCATCAATTGTCTGAGTTGAACAACTAGTACTGTTGTACTGCCTTAGCCATCACAGCTTAGCAGCCACTACTTATTAAAGCTGCCTGCTTAAAAAGTCTCACTAATTTCTATTGTAATTGCATCTATTTCAATGGACTGGACATTTGCTATTGTGTGACAGAAAAAGAATGGTCTCAGCCAGTTCAAGAAGAATAATGCAAATACAGAGTTATCAACCTACTTGATAGCTGATACAATAGTATTTTTACTTTGGACCTACCCATGATGAATACTGGCTGCAGAAAGATCTGCAATTTTCTAAAAAAGGAACTACAGAATCCGACTACAGAAACTCAATATAGGCTAGAGTATAAATCACTAGACTGAAACTCAGGAGATGCTCCACTGGCTCTTCCACTGGAATACTGAATGACCTCAGGCAAATTCTTTTGCCTTTCTTGCCTAAGTTTTGCAGAATATGGAATGGAATTAGCAATATTTTACTTCTGCTCAATTGTTTTGAGATTTATCAATTTAAAAATATTGTAAAAGCTAGCTGTTTATGTATTAGCTATGTACAAGCTGACCAAATGATGCTAGTTAAATATTTTTATTTTTAGTTGAAATAATGTGTTACTATAAACAGATTTGTCTATCTTGGAAAAAAACACAGAACTCTTTAGAAAACTTCTAAAGAAAGTCAAAATGGACTCAAAAACCAGGGCAGCATAAGGAATGGACACCATCTACAAAGAACCATGCATGCAGAGAAATCTTTAAAGCTTGTGAACCCATACCACCCCAGCGAGTCAGACAGACTTTCCTGAGACATTGTCTTCTAACAGCAGAGACAGCAAAGTACTTGATGTGCTCTGCTGGTAGAATAAAGATGCATCCCCTTCTAATGGCTGACTTCATACAGGTATTCTGGCAAGTGCTGAAATACAGGTGTTTGAGCAGTTAACTAAATTTGTTAAGACTTACTGTACTTAGTTTACACAGTTCTTATTCATAAACCCTAAGACCTGATCACAACCTTAGCTAAAACTTGCTCCAAGAGTAACTACAAGGAAAGTCTTCCTGCCAAAGGCCCTCTCAGCAAAAGGACGCCTGATTAGCTCCATGGTAGATGTGGCTTTTGCCAGTATACAAGGGACAAAAGTATTTTTAAAAGAAAATCAGGAAGATTTGTGAATCAACGCAACAAAGAAAAGAACATTAGCACAGATAAGAATATGCAGTTTAATCACTACACAGATACAGAGAGGTAAACAATAATATACCATAAAATGAAAGTAAGAACATAGATCTCCACAAATATCATCTTTCCAAAGCCCACTCCCAACCAAATGACACTGTAGGAAGAGCTAGTAGCAATACTACACAATATTTCACCTAGGAGAAGACAGACATTACCACCCGGGAGCTGCTGGTAGATTTAAGAATGTCCTGACTTGATGGTACATGGAAACTATGCACTGCCTCCGCTGGGGTAACAAATGGAGATTACAAATTCAATGGCTTTCAATCTGAATTCTCTCCTTAGTACTAAAATAAATAAATAAACAAAACAAAGCAACAGAGAGAAATACTGATGTGTTTAGACCCTGTTCAGCTCCCATCCCAAATGAGGATGACAGCTGGGGACCCCTGGCAGAACCATGAGAGAATGAGGATTTCCTGTCCACGAGCCACTGTCACTCCACATCCCAGCCCCAGAACAAAACATCTGATCAGGACATTAGGAAGTTCTTGTCATTAGGCAGTCACCTGCAAACAGACACTGAACAGAGCTCTTCAGCCATTGGAAACACTGGCTGATTGCTGGATATCACTTAGCTGTACAAAGTAAATAGCAAAAGAACTAAAACAAATCTCCTAAGGGAAAGGTAAAAAGACAGAAGAAGCATAAACAATGCTTCCTTTTGAGACTGAAAGCAATAAGTGACAGCAAGACAGACACCATGCAGAATGCAGTTTCATTCCTGAAAACACAGGATTAAAAAACCTTAATGTTTTTAACAGTTTTCAGTTAACTCTGGAGATGAAAGTCATCAGAGAAATTGTATTAAATGTGCCATGCATGATCAAGACTTAGCATCTCATAAAGAAACAGATTTAGGGGTTTAATGTTGACCAAAGCCTAAAATCTGTAAACCCTGGTAACTTTAATAGGTTTACCAGGTAAACTCTGGTAAACCTGTTAAAGGCTTGTGATACAAGGCCAATATAGATGAGAACAAAGTTTGAACTATTCAGTATCTGAGATCCAAAAGAAAAGGAAGGTTATTAAGACTTGATGGAAAACAAAAACATGTAGAGGAATGCTTTTAAATCTAACTGTCTAAGCCAGTATTTTGAGAATGCTATTGGCACAGATGACCAAAATATCTCAAGAACTTTCAAGAGTTGTGAGGCAGAAGAAATTTAATGAAATCTGTTGTCATGAGGTGCTAGGGCAAGAGAAACAAAAGCTGCTGCCTTGTCTGTTTTGTGACTTCCTTGAGACAATTCTACAGGCAGATTTTTCACCCATGTACTCACACAGATTACGAGCCATCTCGTGTTTCTGCCAGAAGTCCCAGCGCAGGGGACTCCAGTGGGAGCAGCCTGCAGTACAGAAGGCTTAGGACTGCTTGTCTCCTCTGTTCCAGAATAGCAGATTGCTGGAAACCTTCAGTATCCTTAAACATAAACGCATTCTAGTGAAAAATGAGAGA
This sequence comes from Motacilla alba alba, assembly GCF_015832195.1. NCBI lineage: Eukaryota > Metazoa > Chordata > Aves > Passeriformes > Motacillidae > Motacilla > Motacilla alba. Next base: position 6,350,375 of record NC_052026.1, read on the forward strand.
GGTGGCATCTCGGAGCTAAATCCTCAAGGGCTGAGCTTCTTAGATGGTGATTTTGGGCAGACAGCAGCGAAGAAACCACTGTGCACATAGATACCTCCTGAATATGCCACCCACTATAAGGGAAGTGGGACACACCAGATAAAATTATTTGGGATTTGGTAGATTTTCACCCAGTTGGAGGGGGCTGCCATTTTGGCTGTCTGTAGCTGGCTTTTGTAGCTTAAGTTTAGAGTTACTGTATTCCAAAAGCCAACAACATATGTAAGGGCAGCCCCTCAATTATATCCACTTACAGGGAAGAGCTGCCCAACCATCGCAGCACAACAAAGCTCAGAAATGTCAGAAATTCTGGGTATCTGCTCCAACAAAGCACTGATGTTGGGTTGGACTTCCATAACCAAGGCTTCCATTTTTATATGGTGCAGCCAGCAACAGGAAAAGCAAGGAGTTTCCACACAAAAAAAAAAAAAAAAACAAAAAAAAAAAAAAAAAAAAAAAAAACCAAAAAAACAAGACACCAAATAAAACAAACAAAGAAACAAAAAAACCCAATCAACAAAACAAAAAAACCCAGCCCACAAATAAACAAACAAACAAACAAACCAAATTATAAACCCCATTAAGACACAGTATTTTACATTATTCACTCAGCTTAGTGTCTTTCTGAGTATTTTCACCATTGCATTATCAAATCCTGTAATAATATCACTTTATTTAAGATATTCTCTTCATATGCATTGGAACACTTATTCCCTAGAGCTGTTATTCCTGGTAAAATAAGAAATAGGGGGAATTTTTTTTCCAGTTCTTTATTCCCTTGCCTAGCCACAAAGAGAAAAAACAAACTACATCAAAATTAACAAGGTTAGAAGACAGAGAGGCAGATGAAGGCATGCACAGATCTAGAACCTCCAGATACATAAATACACCTTTAGATGAGTAGTGAAAAGATGATGTTGAAAAGAAATATGGCTTTTTCCAGTCTATATCTGTTAGTACAGAGCAATCTTTCTGTGTATGGCATTGTCTTGGCCAAATGCTTGGAAAAAGCATTTACAAAATTCTCCCAACTTCATAGTAATGTTATCAGAGAATGCACATATTCTATTTTCTTATTTAAATCTATTTCTAAGGCAAAATAGTTCTTATTGAACTGTGGAAGAAAAAGATCCAAAAGGAATTTTAATTAAATAAATTACAACAATATTATTTAACATTATTTTTTTTAATATTGGCAAGAAAAGGAAGAAATATGCCTGTTCTTAATTTCACTTGGTGCCATGATAAAGTAGAAGCACTGGAGAGTGGTAATCGCAAGAGTAATTTTAACTGCACACTATAATATGCTGGAAGTGACTTACAATGGCATCATTATGCAAAGTCTATTATATTTGTCAAAGCCTTTTAAGTAACAGCAATGGAAACAGTGAGAAGAATAGCAAGATGGGCCATCAGATGAAGAAGGAATTTTATTCTATGGAAAAATATTTGCACACCTCTTTTTGAATCCTCTCATGATAGTTTTAATGTTAGGGCTTCTGCAGGGAAACAAACACTTGTACTGATTATACGGGTCAAGACTTATTTTTTAGGAGGTAGCACCTCACCATATGAAATGACAAATTTGTAAGACAGTGCAGAACCACTCAAGCAGCTATTCTTAGAAAACAAGATTCTTATCTGATCAAACATTTCTTGGTACTTTATGAAGTACAAGTCAAAGGACATTAAGAATCACAGAAGAGAGACTGCTTAAAATACAGGACACCTAACCACTCATCTGGATTATACTATCCAGAATCACTACCCAAATGGAAAAACCATGTCCATTTTTAAAGTAGCATTAGTACACAGTGATTTTTTATGGCATCAGCCAGAAAAGCTATTCTGGTTTACCAATCACAATACTTTCTATCCCAGCCTATTATCTCTGCAAACCAGTAGCCCAAAACCACGTATCCAACTGTTCAGAATTTGTGCAGAAATGTCTTAAATGGATGGTATCTTAGTGTCTCTTACCAGTATTTAATGCAAAAAAATTACACAAAACATAAAGCAGTCTGATCAATTAAGCAGGAAATCAGGGACTAGAGAGTGCTTTGAGATCTATGCATTAAAGACACTTGGAAGAACTGGGTATTATTCTTTCTGGAAATTGTTTTAAAGTATTACAAGAAGACAAAAAAAACCAAAATATTATTAAATCCTCTGAAATACAAAAGGTTTCAGAAGAAAAAAAAAAACATTGTAGGAGTATTGTAAGAAGCAGCATGAGAAGGGTTACCATCCCTCTCAGTTTTTAAAGCCAATCCTGGATACACAAGTGTGCACCTCCCTTTTACATTTTTAATAACATTAAGACCCCCAACGGTATGTTTGAAGTCAATATGTCTACATTGAAAGGAGTTCCAACCATATGCACACAAGAAATGACAGAGGAGGCTTTAAAAGATGGACTAGCTAAATTTTCAGTTGAACCAACCCTCAAAACTCATTTTCCATTGCAATTTACAGAATGGAGACTCACAAAACTCATACACATATTAGTCCCTCACTTCTCTAGCATTACAAAGAGTGTGGTATTTTTTCAGACAAAAATATTTTTCCTGACATTTAACTCCATGTTTCTTGTTAAATTTAAAAACAGCAGCAAAATTAAATATTTTCTTAATGAAAAAGTTACTGGCTGCATGCATTGTAAACATCAACAGCTACTAAAGACATCTAGATTTCATGTCCCAATTGTGTGATCCAGAATCCTAATTTGTCTAATAGACAATATAAGCAAAGCAAAACTGCACTGCAAAAATCTGAAATACCATTTCAACTGCTCTTAGTTTACCTTTTATGGCCCAAAGCAGGGCCTGACATCTGCACTCCATGCTCCCACCACCTTTTGGGTATAGCAAAATCCAGTCAAGAAAACTCTACTTAGACAGAATCAATTATTTCCATACTTAATATAAAATAATGTCAACTAAATATATCTGATCTTCTTTTCCATCAGATCTAGCACTCCTGAAAAGCAATGGCAGAATTTGCATTCAAGATGCTGACCAATAATGAGCGTTTTAACTTACTGTGGCAAATAAAACTTTGTGCCATATGGCTGATTAGAGATATTCTCTCTCTTTTTCTTCTCCTCTAAACAGCTGGGTGAGTAACAACAAGCAAAAGACAGTCAGCAGCTGCACACTGTTATCATTACTTTGATACTGCTTGAAGGAATCTAAGGCTTCCACAGGTATGCACCTGAGATTAGAGGCAAAGAATTTTCCTCTCTAAATATGAGAGGAAACAGCTATGGGAGTTATAATTATGTTTTACAGGTGTCATCAGAACAATGCTTCCAAATTTTACCCAGAACAAACATACCCTCTTTCCATTTTGTGATCGAATTTTTCAAAGACCTTCAGGGAAAAGATATTATTGTACAAAGGCAACAACAGTGAGTAAATAAGTATAAAGGCAAACACTTCTACTGCATACTTCCCAACTTTATCTATTTCACCCATGCAACTTTAGTAGTGATCCAACAGGATCTGCAAACAGAGCATTAACTGTTCAAGCCCTGTGTTTGATTACTGTGTACCAGGGATGCCGAGGCTGGGATGGCACAAGTTTGTAATCAGAAGAGAATTAACGAGCCACATGCTTCTGTCTCCTCATGGGTCAGAGGTGTTTGGAGATGATAATGGCTGAAGCAACTTCACCTGATATTATCTTCCTTGCACCCAAAGTTTTAGTGGCCACAGGAATGCCTGAGCTGAGTGCCAGTTGCAGCTGGGGCTGAGCGGGAAGAGGGAATTTGAAACAACAGGTAGAACATGCTGCAAAAGCAAGTTACATTGTGGACACCTCTCTGGCTCACTTTTACCATCCCATCTGAAAGGGAATGTAATTGATAGCTCTGAAGGCTAACATATTTTAAGTCATTCATTGTTGTTTTATTATAAATTAAAAAAACAAAACAAAACAAACTAAACCACAAACCACTGTGATAATAAAGATGTTTATGAGACAACTGCAGCTGTGTTACCTCCTCTCCCTAAGGTAAGTGACCCCACCTGTGGAAGGAAAGAGGCAAACTCTGTTTTCAGCTTTCTCCTTCAGGGAGCTGGAGACTGCATTTGGGTTTGGAATTTGGAGATTATCAGGATAATTTCTTAACTTCCTGGGATGGTGATTCTTCCTTCTACATTAAATAAGTGCACAGGAGGAATATTTCACAGAACAGCACAATTAAAGAGAACAATACAGTATCTATAAGAAAAGATTATTTTCTCCATGATATGTTTATATTTAAAAAGACCTCAGGATGATTCTCATCCAATAATCATACTAAAAGTCACCACTAGAGCTATGCACTCAGTCACAGGGTTAAGAACTTTGAGAGTTCATAATAAAAGATATGAAAAGCAGCACAAATCAAAGGAATAGTTGTACAAATTTCACAAGCTACTATATTGTCTCATGTAACTCATGAATAGGAAAAATAAAGCCCATTGGGTATATAAGGTTTCCAGCTAATCAGGGAATGACAATTACAGTGCAGCACTAATTGTGGTCTTTGTGAATATTGAAGGTCTCTTTCTATGCACACAGATACATTTTCAGGACAGAAACCACCCTTTTATTGTTGGAAAGCACCTAGAAATCTCTGGACACTACTCTGCCAGCAGCTGTGTTATTTTTCTTTAAGTTTAAATTATTGCACATGGCTATCGTTGCTAGGTAGGACTTGGCTTCCAGCTTTGTAACACTGATGGCTGAAGTCTGGGCTGGACTAAGAAACCAGCAAAAATTCAGAGGTGAAAATTACCTCTGTGGGGGTGGTGTGTATTTGTTAATGCCTTTTAAAAATTGTCTTGAATATTTGCTTGAGCAAGGTATTGCCAGTCTCTGCTCTCCAGGCATCATAGCACTTGTACTCTTGTTGCTTTCAAGTTCAGTGTCACCAAGATACTTTCAGGCAACAGATCATCTAATAAAGAACAATATGATGTCAGTGTGTAATGACTTCTTGAGAAAAAGAGTGATGTTATTCAGCAATACAAAGAGACAGTCTCACTTTCTTCTCAGATAAACAACTTGGTAATGAAAGATTTTTTTAGAGGTATAGAACAACTGAAGGAAATTTAAAGGGGCATAGCAACTTGTATGTTAAAAAGCCCAAACACCCATATTTTAAATATTAATAACAGACAGAGCCACTGATTCCATTTCTATTGACAGGAAATTAAAAAATAAACACATAAAAATTCAGACGAGGATTTAAAAAAACACTTTCCAGTGACAGACGCTGAAGAAAGGAGTATTTCTCAAAACACATTTGCAGAAAAGCAGTAAAAATTATCACTATGCTCATGTCTCTACTAAACTCATATTTGACGCAACTGATTAAAATATAGTAGATGGCACCGGTACCTTGTGCAGGATTAAAGCTACAAATGCTACAAGAGTGTACCTTAATAGGCACACAATGCACAGCAGTCAAGCAGTGTCAGGAAGGCTTGAAGTGTACCTCTCTTACATTTCTTCCTATACTTTAAGTCCCCTCCACTGTCCAACACTGCTAAACATCTGTACTGTAAATGCAAATCAGGTCCAAATCCCTGAATATCTTTGTATTTTTTAATTCACTAATGCCACCAGCACTCTGCGTGTAGCAAAAAGATGGTCATTATGAAAAGATATCATGAGCCATTTTTAAATAGAATACATTTACATTTACCACAATCTTTTTGCTAGTCTTGGTTTTGTTCTTTAATAGTGCTAAATAGTCACTTGGGAAAGCATGTTATGTACAAACAGTGCTCACACAAGCTTAATTCTTCTGCAACTTCAGACAGGAGTGTAAAAAGCAAGCTGGAGTCCATGAGCGAGGAGGTAGAGCTCTAGTAAATCTGATGCAAAGCCTAATTTGTCTTTTTTTCTGTACAGTCTGTGGAATATTGGAAAGGGAAGCAAACACACCAGCAAACATTGCATGTTGCTTGTCTAAAGGGAAGTTCTGAATTTTTGATCACCCACTCAGCCGCAGATAACCAAAGGAAGGACCTTGCAAACCAAAAAATTTCAGGGCAGGTCATCTATTTTTCCATCTCTCTCCCTTCATATAGGTTGCATTCCAGCTTATCAGCAGGCTATGTTATAAATGGTAAGAGTCTAACAAAGCAGTAGGGGCAATATTTCTGTCACTGAAAACTATTGCTAATGTTCTGTGCACGCTTTGTTTTAGTATGCAGTGGAATGGATGGACAGCTTTTGTGGTTTCCTCTCACTCCAAAGTGCAGTGCCTCTTCCCTACTTGCAAGTTTTTTAGAGAAGTGACATTCCTGCTGTTGGCACTGTCACAGGCAGGCAAACCCAGTTAGCTCAGTGATAACTGCCTACTGAGTTTGATCATTGGTGTGAGACAGGGTTGCACTGACAAAATACCAACCACAAACCTGGAAGACTCTTAGCTCACACTCTTGCCCTTCTAATTTATCCTTCAAAAGATGATATTAAGTGGAATTTGAACAGAAAATTGTTCTATTTTTAATTCATAATTTTAATAACCTGTTAAGAATATCATAGCAGAAAACAAAATTTAAAAAAATTAACTATAAAGCTAGCTGGCAAAATAAAACATATAAAACACCTACACAGTAACTCTTACATGCTCCAAAGCTGTGGTTAAATGATCAGAATTGTACAGTTTTACTTTGAGATAGTGAAGAGTTGATGAGGCTGGTTGAGAAAAGCATGAACAGAGCCTCTTGCTTATCATGCACCTGGCTCAAGCAGTCTCAGAGATCTCACAGCCCAATGTTGTTCCAGTGAGGCACAGGAGAACATCAAGCCTCTGTACCAGCCAAAAGCCACACTCCCTTAACTGAGAAAAACAACACTTGTTATAAATCTGTTTCATTAAGGAGATAAGGGTGTGCACAAAGACCCTCTGATGAAGGTCAAAGAGCCTTTGCTGCTGCCTCAGTACGTGGAGGAGGAGGGCCAAAGTGTTTGTTCTACCTCTTTTTCAATTATAAATTCTGACAGAGTAACAGAGACTCTCATTAAGCTCCATTAACATATTGACTTACACATCCCTCAGGATTCAAATGAAGGAGAACATGGGACATGCAACGCATGTATGACCAAAGTCACCAAACCCTGTCCATGACATGCAATTGTTCCATCCTCTTGGGACAGAACAAAATTTATAATATAAAAGGGAGGCTTCAGGGCACAAAAGGCTGGAGGAGGGAAACACCTCTGGAGGAGGAAAACATCTCTGCCTGCTCAGGACCAGCCAGCGGATTGTCTCTCCCCCTCTCCTGAAGGGACGCCTTAGGTGAGCTTTGCGTCTCCAACTGCGTTGGAGTACCCTCGGGAATATTCAATTTATATAGATATATATAGAGATTTATTTACAGCTATGAGAATCTTACTGTGTGCTTGCTGCCATCACGTCAGCACTCTGTAACCAGTGCATTTGTCACTGGCAATCGGGAACCTGCTTTCCTGTTGTTTCAATAAACCTTCAATAAGCATTTGTGAACCTGGATCAGGCACAATCCTTATTGAACAAGAGCAGAGCTATGGTACTGGATTGATAGCTGCACTGACAGCACTCCTGTACTCCTGCACGTTCTTTTGAACTCAAACAGAGCTAGAGGGTTAAACTGGCTGAAATGAAGCCCAGGTGCACCCAGCCCCTCTGATCTCTGAGGACTGGCTGGGACACAAGGGGGTTTATTTTCTGCTAAATACCCATACCCTTAATGCAACAACAGCTCACTTATCCTTCCACAGTATAAATGTCAATTGATATTCATATTATCCCTCAGAAAAGAGTCCAACTGTCCCACAATTTTTTTTCCATAGAGGAGTCAGATTACAAAGATTCTCATTTTCTGGTAGTATTTTAAGACTAAAAAACTTGTTTTTTACTAATTTTAAGAGTAAATTATTCCTTCAAGGTATAAATACAGTTACAACCTATTTCCTTTAATCCTTTTTCTTCAGTATGATTTCACATCTGAAGCTGACAACCAACATTATGCAGTTGATTAAATATAGTTAAAGATACAGCTAAGGAAGCCACTTTCTCTATTTAATATATAGAAATGACATAAATTAATCAGCTCAAATGTGGGTTGTCTTTTCTTGATTTTCATTCAAGAATTTACAGAATTATTTTAAATTGATCTGATGACTTTCATGTTGTTTCTATTAAAGTACCTATCCATTAGTGACTGTTTTGAAAATTACTGACTGGAACCCAGTGCCTGGAATGATCACTATTAAAGAGTCTGCCTTATTTATTTTTTTTTTAAATCTGACCTTTTTTATCTTTATTTTCAATGCAGTAATCTTAATTTTCTCTTTGGTTCGTCTCCTGTGGACTTTTCTGCGAACACAGCAACAATGAAAACAAAGAGTTTTGAAACACTACCTTCTGTACTTGCCAAAATTTACTCTACACTTTAAGAAAGTCCTGCTACTTAATGTCTGGTATTTTCTTTGGCTACAGAACCCTTTGAAATTCTGACTGGAGCTGTGAAAATCCAGATGATGAACAAGCACAGTAGTGCAGTGTATTGATGATTTAACTTCAAAAAACTTCCCAAGTTTTCTAGGCTCACTAGCCTCATCAAGCTAAATTCAAGTCAGCAGTGCTGTTCAAATACAAGTCAGGAAGTAAAATAACCAAAAATGTTTATTCAATCAGAATTCTTTCAATAGAAAACACAGGAGCTTAATGCCAGTCAAGGGCAGAAAATTACTAAAAGCCCAGTAAGACAACATCACTGGATCACACACTCACCTACCTTCTGTATGTGGTATCTGGACATCCTTCATTCACAGTAGAAACTATACTTTACAAACACTGTAAATTGCATGTTTTACACTGTAAAAAATTTCAATTCAGTTCCACTCAAGTTGGGCAGATCAAGTTTGATAAAAGATCATTTCATGCACTTTTGGGAAGAAACAATATGAAACTAGTGCCCTACACACTCCAATTCTCCACAGCTTTGCACAATCGTTTATGTTTTTGCAAAACGCATGTAAACTGACACAAAGTGCTACCATTCTGACTTGTCTTTATTTTCCACTGCTAGGGGGAACAGATTAAAAGCAGAAGACTGAGGGGAAGGACTGAGAATCACTCCAGTGACCTTGCAACTGGGAATAACCCTTGATGAACCAGTGTGAACAGCACGGACCAATTTAACAGTGCCTGCACCTCCACTTCTGTGTCCCTGATTGGGTGCTGATTCAGGGATCCCTGATTAGTGAGGTAACAGAAATAAATCTATTCTTTCTGTTCTAGCCCTGACCTGGGGGTTATCCCAGCTGCCTGCCTGTGCCCACTTGTCAAAGTTGTCAAGATCTGGGAACAACCATGTCGTGGCTAGCGAAAAGGTCAAAAAAGCCAAAAAAGCTGAAAAAGTTGAAAAAGTCAGGGGCCGGAGAGGCTGTGGTGGTGAATCCCCACATTCCCGGATGGCCCAGCACCGAGCGCTGGACGCCCGTGGCCACCTTCCTTGCCACAATGGCTACTCCAGAGACGTGGCCCGAAATAGACGACGGGGTGGTGGTGAGCCCCCACAGGGTGGAGATCGCCATGCGCGGGCTGCCCTGGAAAGGGGCATCCAAGTCTTCCCGCAAGCTGGCGGGGAGGCTGGGGTGGCTCCTGGCCACGGGGCTGAGGGCTCTGGACCGGGAGGTGATAGCACTGCAGAGCAAGGTGAGCGAGCTGGAGCTGCTCACCTACGCCCGAGCCCGCGACTGCGAGGCGATAGCGCTGCAGAGCAAAGTCAGGGAGCTGGAGTTAGTGACCTACGCCAGAGCGCTGGAGCGCGAGGTCACCGCGCTGCTGGGGAAGGTCAGGGAGCTGGAAAGGGAAGTTGTGACTCTACGGGCTGCAAAGATGATTGCACACGAAGTAACCACCACTCAAGCAGAGCAGTGCTATGAGCAGCAATGCACTATACAGCAGCTGGTGTCACCCAGGCATAAATATGTGGAAAATAAGGTGTTGATCTCCCAAGTTCGTGCTCCAGCTATGAAACCTTCACGGGATCCCAAGGAATGGGATGGAAATCTTTGGGGTGAGTACTCAGACTTTGAGATTGAGATTTAGCCAGATTTAGCAGATGGTGGGGTGGCACAGATCGCACACATTTACACTCTGAAAGAGTTCCAATTATGCACTCCTAGACAAGGAAATCCTTTTAAATTAGAAATAATAATTCTAGATTATATAGTCTCATGGGGATTGTGGCTGATGACTGGACCAAACAGCAAAAAAAATAATCTGTAGAATCTTGGTCCCAGTTATTCCAAGGCACTGCCATACATTATACCCTGATGAGAAAATGAATTAAAGATGTAGCTTGGGCACTGCAAGAAAGTGAAAGAATTACAGGCCAAAATAACATGACTGTACACCTTCAGTATAAAACACAGTGAGGACCAAAAATCTTTAAGATGGTGGCTTTCCCAAAATATTACAGAGGAAATGGAATTGTTTATACCAATGGATTGTGCAAGCTCTTAATCTAGATGTGCTCATTCATATAATAACTTCTGACAATGCAGTATAATTGTCTCTATCTTCTTCCTTTTATTCTATATCCTCTATTAATATATTCTCAAGTGCTTGTATTTCATGTATCTTTGATTATTTCCTGTGCCTTATCTAGGAGGGATGCACTAGAACTATGTTATTGGTGTCACAGACCCAACATCCAATCAAAGCTCCATCTGAAAAAGCACAAGGCACACCCCTCCAACCTGTGTGGCCCATTACCCAATCTCCAGTTACCCAGCCTGGAGTAATGCTAGCTGAAGGAGCTACATGTGTATCACTGAACAGAGATGACACTCCTGTTTTCCTCCACAGGCTGGCTTTAGGATTGTACCATAAGCACATATCTTGGATACAATTCTGCAAAATCAATCAGTAAATACCTGTGTGTGGTTGTTTTTTACTGTAACTAACTTGTCATTATTCTATCTGGGAAGTGTCTGTAGAGCACGTGACGTGTGCCCTCGTGCGAGGTTTAACTTGGATATCCAAGGCAGCTGTTCCCTTGTAATTGGGAGTAACTGATGCACACTGTGGAACCTTGCAACACTGGTTACTGGAGAACTACATCCCCCTTCAACATCATGAACTCTGCTCCAAGTTTGAAGGCGTGTGCTGCTCTGACCTGGCTGCAGAACCAGTTGGCGTGGGGGATATCATTTAGTGTCTCAAGGACTACAAATCACAACCTTCCAGTGGTGCCTGACAGGAGGGGTGGGACACTTGACTCAGAGCATTATATGCTTATTTGTTTATTCCTTTTCCCCTATGCTTAAGTGCCTCTGTAAATCCCCCACCCCACAACTCCAGCCCCAGCAGCAGTGGTCTCTTGAGCGAGGGGGTGGCAAGTTGGGAGGAATGGGTTGAAAAGCGGAAGACTGGCGAGGAGGACTGTAAATGGCTCAAGTGACCTTGCAGCTGGGAATAACCCTTGATAAGCCAGTATGAGCAGAAGCCAGTGATCCTCTGGCATGGACTGAGCTTAACAGTGCCTGTGTCTCCTCTGGTGTGCCTGTGCTTGGAGGAGTCCCCGGTTAGCGAGGTATCAGAAATAAATTTACTCTTTGCATTCTATCTCTGAGTTTGTGGTTGTCCTGGCTGCCTGTGTCGACTCACACCCCCACTCACTGTGCAGAGGTGTCAATGCCAACACACTGCACAGGGGAGCAGAGAATTAGGCCCCACAGTCTCTGAAGACACATTAGTACAGGCTCCTGTGAAAGAATAAGCAAGGACACTAAAACCACTGAGGAAAAGAACAATAATGTTTTTTCATTGATAATGCTATACATGTTCTTAGTAATGAGTCTCTCAACTCACTCTAAGTAAAGCAATTGGCATGTTCTTTAGATAGAGCAACAGTACAAATACAGCTGTGTATATCTGACACACAAGCGTTTGATTTTGGACTTGCTGAATGTTCAGATAGTTGATGAGATCACTTCACTGTTGGTGCACATAAAAAGCAAGGTATCTGCAGCATGCCTAATTCTGACACTAATCACTCTCCTCAACAGACTGAGAACCTGCATCAGGGTCACTCCTGTGCATCTTTTTTTTTGCCCTCAGATATGTGTGCAAAAAATTGCTATTCACCACAGGGGAGCTGGGAGGAGAATGCCTGGGAATTGATGGGCATCAATTGTACCCGCAGCTGTGAGTTCTTCAGTTCTGGCTGCTGCAAACATACTTTCAGGTCTTTTCACAGTTCTTTCAGTGCAAAAGAAATGGAGCCTATTCCTTGGTGTTATTTCAGCAGCCTCACTGGCTTCAGTTTCTCTCCCCAAGTACAGACAGCTACTGAACCTGCCATCTATATGAAAACTGAGAGTAGAATGAGAAGGGTAGTGCAATCCTGCCATCAGACCCTCTCTTAAACATAGACAAACTTGCTGTGTTGAGTTTTTATATAAAAGGTAGTGCAAATGATGTTTGGTGCGTACGTGACGTGGATTCCCTTGTACCATAGTATCTCCATACTTTTCCCTTGTGTGGATTTCACAGCTACCACTGTGCATTGCCCAAGTCATATGGCCTTGTCCCTTTACTATCATTGAAAGTGAGTTTGGTTTTCACTGCAAAGTATCAGTATGATCAACAATGACACTTAAAAGAAACTGCCAAAAAGACAGCAATAGAAACTGTTCTGTGTTTGTTCACTACTCCTGCTTGCCCTTCTCAGTAATGTCCACTTTCATTCCTTACCCCTTTTCAAAAAAAATTCCTTATAATACAGTGTAATTATACCACCAAAAAGCCAGCATTTACACACAGTTACTACTGAGCAGCATCTGAGCAACCACAGTATTATTTCTACACAGAATAGGAAATAACTGTGGTGACACTGATACCATTGAGTGGTAAATGTGGTTCTATGTTGCCTTAGAGTTCTTCACTGTACTGGCACCATACCTGTCTCAAGTTACTTTTTCAGTGACAGAATAACAAGGAATATATTAATCATAGTAGATATCTGCTTGATTGAAAATATATGCACATACCACATACCTAGACCCATAACATCCATAAGATTAAAAGAAACACACTGGAATATACAAACTAACAGTAATTGTCACCTTCCACTTCTATAATTTTTCCTCTTTACATATACGGCATCTTTATAAACCCTTCTATTTCCAGTTGCTAATCAAAATCAAAGATGCTCTGTCCTTTCATTGAATTCTCTACAAATTATGAAAAATAGCTGTTTGCTTTTCTTTTGCTCACAGAAATCTTTGAATCACCTTCTGGTCTCATTCAGATCATACCTGGTATTCCATAATTCTCCCAGGAAAGTGGGAAGAGTTTAAGACGGATGCTTAAGACATTTCAGAAAGTCTTTTCAGATTTGCTTCTGTCCCTCTCTGAATAGTTTTGTTAGATCATTAAAAGGGAAAAATATGCAGCTTTTGATAAATAGGCTACTCCCCTACCTTGGTGTTAGATAAGATGTGAGTAGACCAGTTTTCAATTACATTAGAATATGATATATGCGGCAAGGCATTCCTTAAAATGTGATGAAGAGGTCATCTAAAAAGAGACACAGGAGGAAAACATAGCTAGAACTCAAGAGAGAAATGAACAGGAAGCACAGCTGACAGAAGTATGAGTGTATAAATCCCACTTACAGCCATTCTTAGAAAGCACATTTAAAAAATAAATAGCAGTAACTCCTACTGCACATTTAGTGATTTTTCTTGGGAGATCCTTAACATTAACACTGCAGTGTCTCTGTTGCTTCAGAAAGATCAGAAATGAGCTCAAAACACCAGACATGGCACAGAAGTCCCATCCTTACTTCAGCCTCATAGTTCTTTTGTTTAATATTTAAACAAGGCCCAAAGTATTGCCACCCCACTGAGTGACTGAGGCTGTCCATCACTGAGCTCCTGGGAATGTCACACTCCATGTGACTGCTGTGCACAAACAGAAAATACCACACTGCTATATCACCCTCTTCTTGGACCTCTGCCTAATGTTTCCTTCCCACTCACTCTTGATAATAGTCACTGACATGCTGGCCTGTGAAACTGCAGCCAGGCTCCTGGGAGTCTCTGAAAGCCCAAAGTTACTGTCCCACACACCAAGACTGTCCAACTGCAGCCAGCCCAGGCACAGAGGGCTGAGGTGCAAGGAGGAGCCTTCATCACAAACAAGGGAGAGCATTAAGTTGGTACAGTAACTAGACCACAAATCAGGCTGCATTTGCTGGTGATAAGGGTGAAGGGATGCTACACAGATAGGAAGACTGCTAGCTAGAGTCTTCTTAAATTCCACTTGATTACCACCCACTGATGCAGGTGCAAACCCGTCAGTTACAACGGCCCTGTCACAGTTCCTCAATAACCCCTCTGATGCAGCTATCAAAGGGACACGAAATGGATCAGAATTCATGTATTTTACACCCAAAAACTCTCTCTACACCCCTCATGGAACTGGAAGAGCTACCAACTCCTGGTGCAAGCCAGCCTGCATAGTAGGGACAGCAGGGAACAGACTCAGCTCCAGCAACCACAGGCATTTTCCCTGTATTGGGACAGGCTGGCAATGCTCTTTGGTTCAGCCCTAAGGAGACAAGCTTACTTTCATTACCAGAAAAATAGAGTGGACATGCAGCCATGTCTTTTTAAGCTCTAGGGACTTGCTTTTATCCAGACCAGTAGTAATGACAGATGTCAGCTGTGAGTGACAGTATTGCTTTGGGAAAAAAGGAGAGTCCAGTTTCCCTGCACTGCCAAGTGACAGCAGTTCAAGCCACCAGGAATGGATATTTCTTATTAATATTCACCTACTCTTTTACCAAGAAGACAAGCAATTCTGCCAAAACTATTCAGGTCTTCGGGAAGACAAAGCCTATTCCTCAGCGTCCCAGAAAAAGTCAGTATTTCTGAGACTTGTGACCCTTCCTCCAGGAATTGGGGGCTTGTACCCTAACTTGGGGTGTGACATTAGGGCACTCAGGCAGGCTCATCCAGAACAGTGGCATTCAGATGTCCAAATCAGTGTCTGACTTCCCAGAAAGGCAATGTTGATTTGGGATGCATTTTCAGCTTTCCCCATGCTGTATTAGAGCTGTAACAATTTAGTGGTGCCTCTATAAATTGTGAGAATGAACAAACACCAAGAAACAACTCATATATATAACTCATTTGAGTTATATATACACATAGTCATGTATATATATAACTATATATATATACATATATATCTATATCTGAGATATAGATATATCTCATATCTATATGAGATAGAACAGAAATACATTGTGATTCCAGTTTTCCAGAGATTCCCATTTACCTGGAGCCACATGGACACCCACAAATTACAATCTGAGGGCTAAACACAAAACTAAAATTTAGGCTATTTTCCCTGGCAATAAAAGTACTTTTTTAATGTGATCACACGCTCTCTACCAATAGACCATGTAACTTGAACACGTCATGAGAGGCAGGAAAGAGACTCAGTCTCTACTTTACAACAGGACTTGGACATGTGCTTTGCACCAAGTCATTGTGTCCCCCCCACAGCTCATAAAGCATGTGCTTTGCAAAGACATGGCAGGGAGGTGTTTTCTTATTTTTTTAGGACAGTGCCCTTTTGCAGCTGTTACTCATAATGGAGTACAGCCTGACAGTAGCAATGTTGGGGCTAATTCTATT
>NC_052026.1:6368618-6411118 GCF_015832195.1 Motacilla alba alba
GAGTCATTTTCACATGTTCACTGATTCAAACATTCTTTTACTCACATAACAAACAGCTGCATACCACATTAGCCCAGCCAGTGACAGTCACACATCTCTGCAATAACTGTTTGATTGCAAACTTGACCCTTTCTTCTTCTCAGCCTGAGCTAGACATTTTTAAACAGGCACTCCATTCCCAATCCTCCTTTGCAAAGAATTACATCAGATAACAAAGACTTCTCTGCCACTCATTGTAAGCCTTCTTCTGGAGATCTGTTCTAAGAGGCACTGTGTAAAAAGGTTTTTATGATGAATTCAGAACTACTATCATGTTAAGAGCACCAATTTATAAAGAAGAATTCATTGGTTAAGATCTGAAAAAATAGTTTCTCAGGCCCTACTGACCCAGTTTTCAACAAAAAAGAATCAAGTGATGCAAATTAAGTTTTGAGACATTGTTACGCAGTCTGAGAAATTTGTAAAACTGTGTTTTGCAGTAATTTCTTAATAGAAGACTCAATGACTACTTAATTCTACCCTATGCAAAAAAAAAAAAAAAAATTAAAAGGAAATTCTGATTTCTTTATATTCTACAGGTCTACTTTCTCAGGTAGTGATAAAATATGCAGTCCATAGTGATGAACAGTTCCAACAGCAACATGACAATAAAATTTAACTTTCAAGTACTAAACAATACTTAGATTTTTTCCTGTTAAAATGTAATACTCTCATCCTTTCATCTGATTAAAAAGTTTTAAAACCTACACACTAGCCCTGGTAGGATGTATGACACTGAGAGCCTACTTACATTTACTAGTAACTATAGGAGAAAATCAGATATCAAAATAAAAGGTCTTATTTTCTTCAGTAAAAACAATCATGCTTCCAGCAACTGTTACCACACATATTTTGCTTTCATTTTCATATGCTTTGATATAAATGCATCAGGTGTGAAAACAAACATTTCAAATAAATGGTAGTTCAAGTTAAAAATAATTTTAAATTAGTGGTCACAGAGAGAACAACACTGCAGGGTTTTTGGCCTCTGAGGACAGGAAAAACTTCCCACAATAATATATTTAACGAACCAGAACACTTGGAATTAAAGTTTTCAGGGCACTCAAAACACAGCAACTTTCACATGCATTGTTTCAAATCCTCTTCAATCTCTATCAGTTCAACTTCACTCAGAAGACTCTGGGGCTGTGTTTTTCAAAACTTTTCCTGACAGCCCTGAAAGGCTTCAGACAGAATTTGAACAATTTCAGGATCTTTTCTTTCTGATTGCTCTATGGCATTGCAAAACAGAAGTGACAATTTTTATAATAAAGAGTATCCCCCTGCAACAATGTGCAGGATATTTTTAAGTGAAAGTTAGAAAAATAATCTTCTTCATCCTGCCATATTTTCAATCCTCTTAAAAGAATCCAAATAACTATATATAGTATGAAATTAGCTCTTGCCTGTTAGCCTTGTTCCTACATAGAATTTTTAATGTGTCTCCCCAGTAATAAATTGCAAACGAGGCTATGACTCTAAGAGTAGACTGTGTTTCATGGGTATTTAAACAACAGCATTAAGTACTATAGGAATCTGTGGAATGTGGAGGGCAGATTTATGTGTCTTAACAATTTCTTCACTGGTTTGCAATAAGCCAGCAAACTAACACTATTTTTATATTAATTCGGCCTCAGAAGTAGAGTATACTGGAGCATGACAAGAACAACAAAAGTAAACTGGCATATACTTAATAACTGTAACAGTGAATTGCCTCCAATACTAAAATATTTATCGAAACAGGGGGAAAAAAGCTAAAAAGAATTACCCTCAACAGCCTGCTACCAGCTCTTTAACAGTGGGCAATGTAATGCCTTAAGGTACCTCAAACTGTCTTTCATTTTCTAGACTTAATGGCTGATTGCAGAAATCAATGTTGCCATTAGTAACAGAGTATTTGTTATGGCATGATTTCCTCTGTTGTTAGGCTTGCAGAATGATTACAGTATTAGTGAGGTGCTTTCTTTATAAAGGGCTGAAGATATAACTTTCAATTTACTATCCATTAGTAAGTGACTTTGGAAATATACATGAGGCCAGAAATCTTACCTGTTATTACTTGGAGATTTTATTTCAGCAGTCATAGGCTAGTAACTTTAAAAATTGTACCAGGAAGCTCAATATTTTATAGAGATCTCCAATGAAATATTATCTGCTTTTCTATTTTATACACAGCAAGTTAACATGACATATAGTACAATTAAAATGTTTCAGTCCAACTTCTGTTTTTTCTTGTACTTTCAAACGGGTGTGAATTAAGCAGAAGGCTTCACACAAGTTAAAATCTGCACATAAGTTAGAAGATTGTCAAAAGGGTAGTAATTTGTATTTCTGAATCTCTTTTTAATCAGTCCAGTGACCAGGTACAAGGACATAGCTAAGGAACTGACGTGGTTGTCAGAAGGAGGGCAATCAGAGAGGTGAGCCAACATGCAGTTTATTACCTACACCTCAAAGAAGGCATCTTTCCTCACCCTTTTACACGGAGGACAGGGCAGGATCTGCAAGAGAGACACCATGAATAGAAGAGGAGGAGAAAACCACCTTCCAAAACCTGGAGGGAGAGGCCCTGGAAGCGACACAGACATTGGTGGCTGCTCAGACCCTGCACAGTGGGAAGGTGTCAGCTGAAAGGCTGGGAAACCTGCCCTTGGAGGGGAAAAGGGTGAGCAGAGAATTAACCTCAAAGGCATCGCAGGAACCCAAACACAGATGTTCTGGCAAATAATAGCACATCCCTGTGGACTGGAGGAAACAACCTGACAAGAGAATGCATAAACTACTTTACTGCCATGATTTCAAATACAGCTATGAAGCTTTCAGTGCAGAGAGGGAAGAAGAAGTTATCATACCTGAAGAGGAGGGTGAGGAAGGATGAGGGCTGTCCTCCTGAGCACTCCCTGTCTGCGAGAGACCCCCACCTACTCCACTTTCTTCAGTAATGTTAGAGGACCCTGGTGTTGTCGACCTGCTGACAGACTGAGACTCTTGATCACTTCCAGACCCGCGCCGCTCATCGAGACTACCTTGAATTATTTCATCTTCTCCTTTCCTGTCTCTTTTGTGGACCCTGGAGTGAACGACCACTTGGTGGTATGTTCTAAAAACCCTTCCGCAGTCCGGGCATTCAGTTGGCTTTTCTTTTATGTTTCCATGACTTTGTAAGTTGTAATCGAGTCCCTGGTTCATACCATGTGACAAAAAATCTCTACTGCCTTCTAAAGGGTCTAGTTTGCTTGGCAAGTCTCTCTGATTGCCCATTTTAGTGCTGTGAACCAAATCAGCAGGCATTTTCTGCTTAGAGCCATCTGCTCCTACTAACACATACTCCCGCTTCTCCTTATCAAACATAACTCCAGCATTTGCCAAAGTGTCTTCGTGGCTGCGCTGTATCTGCTGCTCTTTAGACAAAAAGCCATGTTCCATGGCCATTCCCCTTGCCATAAGCTGCCAGGCCTGATAGCTGTTTACTGGATCCATCTCTGCTGCTTTGGCGGCAGCTTGTAACCTTTCTATACAGCTGGATTTCAGAGGAGGCACCAGATTGAGACAGCCCAATAAAGAATGTTTATCCCCTTCGGCAATACTGTGGCCAATGCCAGAAATGGGCGAAAGGAGCTTCCCCAAGACTTCTTTCTCTTTCATGGGCATATCTCCTTTGTTGTAGATTTGATTTTGTTCGCTCAACCTCGCCTTGTCAGGGGGAAGAAAGCCACTCTGCAAACATGACAGATATCTTGAATACAAGTTTGCATGAGCTTCCTGGGACATGCTGCTGATGGAAACAGGTACTTCAGGATCATTAGGAGATTTGTTCTTTACAGATAACTTATTCAGGTGAACTTTCATGTGGTTTTTAAGAAACCAAGGCTCTTTGAATCGCCTCCCGCAGATCTGGCAGCAGTGTTCAAAGGAATCCTTGTGCTTTCTCATGTGGCCTTTTAGGAACCAGGCTTGGCTAAACACTTGGCCACACACCTCGCAACGAAACTCATTGGTGGATTGCTCCCCATTGCTGTTGGAGCCCTGGCCCTGTGCTGACTCTGCAGTTATGTGAGCCTTCTCCACGTGGCTGATCAGCTCCTCCTCCTGTGAGGCAGCAAAGTCACACAGAGTGCACTTGTAAGGCTTGTGTAGGATCCTTATGTGCCTGTCCAGCTCTTCTCGCTTCTTAAACTTGCCTTTGCAAAACGTGCATCTGAACCCAGCTGTCTGAGCGACAACCTCTTCCTGGACACTGGCTGGCTTTGGAGAGGGAACAGGGTTTGAAATATCAGGTGTGTTGTGATTAGGTGGCACAGACAAGTTACAGTTAGCGAGCGGCATCGGCTGGGTGTGCTGCTGTGCTTTCACATCGGGTCGCGGCTGCAGGAGGCTGCTCTTCATCTGCTTGTCCCGAAGAATTGCTCTCTCCTCCAGCTCATGCAAAAGTCTGTTTTCTTCTCGGACCCTTCCACGACCTTTGCCAAGGTTTCCAAGCTTGTGAGTACGCAGGTGTATCTTCAGGTTGCCTTTCTGAGCTGCTCTGTGGTCACAGTAGGGACACTTGAAGGGTTTCTCTCCAGTGTGAGTTCGCATGTGTAGCGACAGGATGCTGTTGAACCGGAAGCGTTTCCCGCACAGGGGACAGGGGTACTTTCTGTTTTTCCTGGCATCATCCTCGATGTCGCTCATCTGAGACATAATCCCCAGGTTCTGCCCATTGAGGAACTGCTGCAGATCCACACGCCCGTTCAAGCTGGTATCAACCTCTCTGTTGAGCTGGTTGGCCAGCAGGGCCATCTGGCTGCTGATGGGCTGGTTTGCTATGGACATGTGACTTTTGTCTTCTAGTGGCACTGACGCCTTCTCCTCGGGATTCTGCCTGTTCTGGAGCTCTGGGAAGGCATGGCTGAGCTGGGAAGTGATCTGGTGCAGCTTCTGACTCATTGAATATTGCCCATTGAGTATGGTGCTGTTGAGATGGGCGTCAGCTTCTGGCACAGCTGAAGAAACACCAAGGCACAAACTAGCTTCCTCCATCTCTGAAAATCAGAAGATATTTTAGATTCAGACTGTGAAAGAGTTACAAGCATTGAATCACTGGCATACAATTTGCATTTTATGTTTTACCTACTCATAATAATGCAAAGGTATTAGTGTAAAAACAATTAAAAGTGTATTAAGTGCCAACTGTGCTACACAGTTTTGATCATACGTGTACTCATTCCACATGTGTACCAAGAACTATTAATTACTATTTTAAAATATGCGACAATTTCAAAATCTAATTATTACAGAAGGGGCAAAGGAATTTACCACCTCCCTTGTCCTTCTTGTGAAACTGCACCTGTCTGCATTTCTAAATCTATAAAAAAAGAAATCTTATGCATCTCTCCCATTTTCATTAAAAAGGCCAGCAAAAAAAAAAAAAAAACAAATAGAAATCCATTTGTAACTTTCAGTTCCATTAACCATATTCAATATATTACACATTCTACAATGAGAAAGATAGTTTTATGATTTGACAAAAAACCGATGGTATGATATTTACTGGTGTACAATAAAACAAGATAATGTTTTGGGAAAAAATAAAGGACAAGCTTTAGAACAATAAAAAGGATTTTGCTTTAGTCAACAAAAAGTGCAGTAATATCTCATTAAGCTGATTAGTATGCTGCTTAGAAACAGTACTAGGTGCTGTAACACATGATTATAATCATAAAAATCCTTCAGTGTTTGCAAGTAAGCATTAACGAGGTATATTAAATTTTAAGGAGACTGCGACTAGCAGCTTTGTAAACCTCTGAGATTAAGATTTAACCCTTCTGTTACAAAACATTGTTATTTTGTCATTTTGAAACTGAGCCCATCAAAAGGCACATAAATTATCTTCTGCCAAGTCTTTTAATTCATCGTTGAGAACCTTCAGATTTCTGTTCCTAGGAAAACTTGCCAGATTACAGAAGAATATCTCTGTCCTTCGATGGGTGATACATGTGATTTAAGACACTTTGATTTGTTTTAAAGAGCTCTCTTATGGAACTAGATAAAACCAATTAAAATCTGGGAAAGGTGTTGTGGAAAGCCTCAACAAGTTTAAGAATTCTAATAACTTTCCTAATACACAGTAATGACTACAAATTGTAGGTACACTATGTATGTTGCAGGAAATTAGAATTCGAAGCTGTTTGTTAAACACAAGTGCTCTGTTCTGGTCTGCATAATTGTCCACAATAATCCATCCTTGCCACTTCTCTACTCCATACAGATATAATGTATCTATAAAATTCTGTTAAAAATATAAAGTTTCCCATAACTAATTCATAAACTATATGATGCTATAAGATTATATTAGACTACAGTTAAGACTTTTGTTGTTCAGTGGCGTGATTTGACACTTTATTCACTCTCAAAACTATTGAATTCTGTAGGTTCTTTAAAAATTAATTTGGTCAACCCTCTCTTTGGCTTTAGCCAAAAGCATTTTTTCACTGTGTCTTCCACAAAGGCTCCAGGCAGACCCTGGGTGGACTCCACTCCTCACACAGCTACACAGCGGCCACTTGATAGACAATTCAAGGTCCAGATCTGGCACACACTTAAAATGCATGTAATTGTGCTCACGGGAGCAGTCCAGTAGACTTCAAAGGGTGACTCTTGAAAGCAAAGTTCCACACATGATTAAGTATTTGCAGGATCAGGGCCTAAAAACAAAGTATGGGAGGTCT
Organism: Motacilla alba alba; assembly: GCF_015832195.1. Taxonomy (NCBI): domain Eukaryota; kingdom Metazoa; phylum Chordata; class Aves; order Passeriformes; family Motacillidae; genus Motacilla; species Motacilla alba. Next base: position 6,375,368 of record NC_052026.1, read on the forward strand.
TCGAGGGGAGACCTCTTTGCTCCTGACAGGATGACTGAGGTTGTGACACAATGCAGATCTTGTAAGAAGTACAGGAAAGAGTTATATTCATGTGTATTAAAAAAGAACAAGAGCTACCTAATTTTGCCCATATACATAACAGATCTGTTTCAAAATGTAACAGTCCTCTGATTCAGGTCACATCTTGGAGACCCATTATTTGCCTGCTGTCAATGTTGTTATTCATAAAACATTAAAGAAATCAAGTATATAAAAGGACCACACTTAAGTTTAGCTTGCAGTCTCTGATTTCCAAAGCTAGAGAGTAGGAGAACATAATCAAGCCAGGTGTTCACCCAAGGCCATGTAGCAAACAAGGAAAATTCTTAATTTCCATTCAAGTTTTCTGTGCAGCCAACCACAATCATTCAAAATGTGGGTACATACAAACCGCTTTTTTTTTTTTTTTTAAATTTTTGAATGTTTGCTTAACTTTTGGAACAAACCAAATTCATGTTCAAAAGGCTTAATTAAACAATTGAATACTTATGGTCCTTAGGTCTGCCATTGCCCGAAGTTAACTGAGATTTTTAATATCTGCCTATGTGCTTATAAAAAAGAAAAAATAACAACTACGCTCCCAAATAACAACACAAGAGAAACCCCAAAATGTGAATCTACTTTTTGTCTGGATTCCACATACCCAGGAGAGGTATTTCTCCCCACCATGCTTAAACAAGGCCTGCTGGCAAACAAGAACGTGACAATTCCAGAAATGCATAGCATGTGCTGACGCACACAAACATTGAAGAATGTTTAGAAAGGTCTTTGTGAATTGCCATTATTCTATAACTACAGTCTAAATTTCTTTTTTTTTCTTTTTTTTCTTAGTTGATCTCAGTAGGACCTGGTGCTTTTACATGCTCAGAAAGGTTTGGGTAGTTAATTTTAGCATTTTATGCTCTATCAAAGTTTGGAAATGCTGACAGATCCCAGTGGAATTTATTAATTCTGATGTTTAACCCTTAGCATCAGTTCAAATGTATGTTTTATTTGGATTGGGGAGGGGGGTTGTGGTTGAGGTTTTAGTTATTCTGTGCTTCTTTTTCAAATATAACTTCAATAAAGCAACAACAGCAGTTGTAGCTGGAACATGGTAAGTTTTCAAACTTTTCCTTTTTTGCTATTTTCTGTCTCCCAAAATGATACTGAAATATTTAATGTAGAATATCGAGAGAACAAGGAAAAAGAATAGTTTAGAGGAATACCAAATCCATAATTTCTCATTAAAAGACTAATAATTTTGAATCAAGTCGAGGCAGCCTAACCCCCCCCTCCCCATAGATCTTTTGGCATGGCAAATGTTATAAATTTTTTATGAAATATGCAAAAAGGTCAGCAAAGCCTCTGCTTAGTGAGCAACAACCAGCTCTGAATGCCACCTACTCTGATCAGCTGTGCAGTTCCTGGCATCCAGCTACCACAATCTCAAGATGTATTCTTCACTTAAACTGCATTTCCCCATCATCTACCCCTGCTTCTTGCAGGTCTGCTCCTTCCTCAGGCTCTGAATTTTCTCCTTTTCCTCACTCCAGCCTGGTTTTATTGCAAAGTATAACCATGGCACTGAAAGTACTGCCCTGTGAAACTTCTCCTCCTGCCATGCCCAGTTACAGCTTTTCTGAACACAGGGACCTTGCTACTGTTCAGCTTTCACAGAAACCACTCCTGGTATCCCTTAGCCCTGTCACAGCAAAACTTACCAAAATCTCATCTTGTATCCACATGCAAGACAGAAACAAAACACAGCCTCATCCATCATTCTACTATGAATTAGATAACTCAATCTAATTTACCTAATTTCTCTAAAAAAAAAAAATTAAAAAAAATAGCAATTTCATTCTCTCCCTCTTTATCCATCATCCCTGTCTAGATCTATGGCCAGAGAGGGTTACACCAAGTGGAGCAAGGGGCTTTCATTCCCCAGTGAGGCCCCTGCAGTTCAAGGTACCCACCTTGGTGTCAAGGTATACAAAAATGAAAAATCTGGAAAAGTCAATTTATAAGTGCTATTTTGACGCTCCATGATAGGGAAGACATCCAGCTTTCAATTGTTAAATATATAGTCTATCACATTATTTTCATGATCCTGATCTCTCTTATAAGGAAGGCACAGAATGTTTTGCCATCTCTCGTGCTGGGAACAGAAGCACAATGTTCTCTGTAGTTAACAAATGTTTACAAAATGAACTGCAAATCAAATTTGAGATTGTTAAAGAATTCAAAATATATTTGTTGAAGTTTGTTTAGTAAATTTCTGACCTTTAGTTATCTCAAATGTTGGGTAAAGACAGTGTCTCTCAAGATGTGGCACTACACCAGAGCATGTTGGGATCAGGAGTTATGGGCTGCCCTTTCTCACCTAAAGAAACCCTCAGCTCTTGCCCAGGTGACTTGCTGTGGCCAAAAAGCCCCAAACCGACCCCACTGCAGACACAGGCTACAGCCCAGCTGGGTTCATCTGCACTGGGCAGGGCAGCAGCACCCTTGGGAGGCAGCACCCCGACCATGCAACGCCATCTGGCCACGTACTGTGCCCAGCGAGCAGGATCCTGCTCCTCTGAGGAGCTCAGCTTGTGAAACTCACTATGGGATACAGATATTATAAAATACTCTCTCTCATCTCCTACATAAAGGTACAGTGAGACATTCAAGTCCCTTTGATGATACTAATAGTTATTTTGATTTCACTCACATTTTTGCCCTCAAGACTATTTCCTGTGATATCAATAGCGAAAGTTCTGGCTTTAGCCATTTCAATTGAACACACAGATTTTATTTAACTATTTGAAATGGATTACTGGAATTTAAAACCAATTATGACACCAGAAATGCCTGTCATCACAACTACATTAATGTAATACGAGAAGCTGAGCTTCCTCTTGCTGGAAACAGAGAAAAAAAATAATATGGCAAGCAGGATGAGAGAATTTAAAGATAAATCTGTGCCTAGGCACACATGAAAACATATGCAGGCACATGCATATCTGTATACAGACACATATGTGCAGACACACACCTGTTATCTTTGTAAACAGATGGACCAAATTCAGCTCTTATTTACACCTGTTCATTCCTGCTGGACACACACGCACACTGAAGCTCTCCCCTCTTCAGTGCTGTAGAGAAACAGTCATTCTAAAACCACTGTTGTGCTGTTATTATGGCTTAGATTAGGTTAGTTAAAAGATTTACAGTTCAGTAAGCAAAGTAATGCTTTACAAGCTCACGTGTTTAAACGACAAGCTCGCTCTGGCCCTGATCCTCTGAGCAGTTAGAGCTACACACACTGTTACTTATGCTTTCAGAATATAGACCTGGTATTTATCTTTCCAGCTAGAAAAATTCACATACATCTACATTATCTTGTGGTCCACTGGCAAATTCTAAATACTCCAATACAGACTGCTTCAGTTTTTAGCAACTCGTAAACAGGTATTGCGGGGATCAGAATATATATTGAATTTTTATTAAATATTGTTCTTATTGTTGCAGCAGAAACAGTTGAACTGAAGCTGTTATAAGCATAATACACTCCTGTTAAGAAATACAGAACACCAGACTACTGAACCCTTTCAGGGTCATTAAACAGCTGTAAACATTATTACAAAAATAAACCAGAGATTTCATGCTTACATTTTAGCCCAGAGCTTGGTGTGCTGAGCAAGTACATTTTTTTCATCTCTTACAATCAACGCTGGTGACATTTGGGCATCCAAACAAATTACATCACAAATATTACTGAGGTGGGTAGGATACTGAGCAGTTTATTTGCCAGATGATTAATATATAAACAGTAGGGCAGGATAAATGACCTGCTCTTCTTTGACTGATTTGTAGGCAATACTAAGAGACATAGATGTAAATAGTTAGATTTTAACAAAAACATGTCTGCACGGAAGGGGAGGGGAGAGATCAGCTGTATTTAATGCCACCAGGACAGCATTATCCAGTCTGATAAAATGAAATAAACATTAGGCCAGATTCTATTCTCATTTTACTTATGTAAAATAGAGTAATTGCATCGACTTCATAGGAGTTTTTGTTAAGTAGGTGTCCTGTTCCTTGGGGTATAATATAATTATATCAGGAAAATATACGGTTTCTGGAGTATAACAGGATGTCTTTAAAAAAAGAAAGTTGGCCCACAGGTAATGTGTCCTATCTATTTGTTTTTATTTAAACATTATTAAGGCCAGCTCGGTAATTCGTATCCCCATTAGCGACATTAGCACATTCAGGCTTTGCGGAGCGCGTGGAACTGGCGGTACCTGCGAGCTGGTTCGAAGCAGGAGCGGAGCACAGCCTGCCCAGAGCTCTGGGGAAGCAGGGCTGCCCCATGGCAGAGCCCCAGAGGCTCCAGGGCTGCAGCCCCACACCAACACCCATCCTCCGGCAGCTGGGACCACGCAGGGGGCAGCTGGGAAGGCATTTGACAAAACTGTAGCTGCTTTGTAGTGCTGATATTTAAACAAGCTGCTTATTGATTCCAAAACAAAGTACTCCTTTAGTAACAACAGAGCCAACTCATTCCACAACAGTTTTTATGTCTTAAAGAAGGGTTAGCCGAGGGATTTTGAAGTTTCAAAAGTCATTAGCAGACAGAAAATGGTTTGCTGAGGCTGTACTGCCTTTGCTCTGGGCTGGGAAGAGAGTTGCTTTCTAAAATACCTGTTACATCTGCAGGGTACTTTCTAGTTAGCACAGCCTTTGGGACTGATAACTGATCAGTGGAAGATAAATCACCAGAGCAGTCTTTGGTTGGTAGCACCCATGGAGTGGAGGACTGTGAACCGTTTGTGATCACAATCTAGGAAGATGAGCGCAGAGGAGAGGAGAGGTCATTTATAAATCTCACTCACAGATTAGAATAGAAAGATTAGAAGAATGCAGACAAGCTGTTTGATTTATTGCTACTTTGCATGTGACTTAGCAAAATCTGTTTTCCTTCTTATTTATTCTACTTCACTTGCATATACTTAAGAAGTCAGATCCAAAGAAAAGAAAGATAAATAATTGGTACTGAAAGTTCAGTAGATTAAAAAATAAAAAAAAATCATGATTTTTTTTTTCCAGGCACTGGTTGCATCTGGGATCATTATTTCTTAGCTTATAAACATTGATTCTCATTTTACTTTTTTTTTTCCTCGTGATCTTTTGATTGCAAAAGTAAAGAAAAGAGTGATACCAAAATTCATATTGGAGCCTTATTTGTGGAATGCTTCATTAAACTAAAGCTTCTGCTACTTTAGAAACAGCATTTTTTAAAGTAAATTTGTTATTTTCATGTAATTTGGAATGTATACAACTGATTAAACCCTCTCCAATTTGATCAATTTCCTGTAGCTCCTATCTGATCATTCACTTTAATTAATCTAACTGGCATCCACATCAGATTGAAGAAACCTTAAAATTAAGCTTTTAATGAACCACTTTACCATCACAGAGTACAAATAAAATAATAAAATGCCTTTAAGACTTTGCAAAGCATATTTATTATTTCATTTTCTTGTCATTTTTACAGCATGGAAAGGGCTCTGAATCTCCTATTCTCATCTGAGGACACCACACTGCACTGGAAGTCTGCTATGCTCTAACCCATTATATAATATTAAAAGATACATAATGTTGACCCTATTAATCCTGCATTTCTCACACAGGAAAGTTCCAAATAAAAGGCCAAGCATTTCAGCTGGGTGAGGACAGGAGGATCAGGACAGGCCCCCTGAACCAATTACAAAGAGATCAATAAAGAAGAGTTAAGACCACAGAACTCCAAGCACAGTTTGAAACAACTTAAATCCAAAACTGTAATGATGGGTTGATGATTTTTTTTTTAATTTCACAAAGGCTTAGACTTAGATTTTGTGCACAGCTAAATATAATGTCAAATGCACATATGTCCTGAAGATCAAAGTATGATTGACTGTGAAATATTCATATGTGATAGCCCAGCGAGATTTTGTTCACAAGGGCACCTGTCAGAAGCATAAGCTTGGATACAAATCATCAAATAAGTATGTGAAATCATTACTAAAATCCAGGCATGCAATCAGATAGTCAGTTGTCTGAAACTGCTGGACCGTAGCCAGCACAGTGGCTCAACAGACTAATGCTTTGGTCTCTGCAGATCCTCAGGGCCCTGGTTCAGTTCCTCCTGCTACTGGTCAGGTCAACTGTCTGTACCTAGCGTTGACTTTCCTGGCACTTAATGCTAAGAGCAAAGCAAAAAACCTCGAGTCCATAAGTTGCCTTTGACCTGAGCCACAGAAACATCTGCTGGTTGAGTCATGAACTGCTTGTTGGCCAAGTTTAACAGGATCCGAGCCTGCTGCGGATCAGCTCTCTCAGCAGTAGGTGTCACTGCAATAAATAGATGGATTTCAAGGGACAAAGACACACATTGCCCGGGAAAATGCATAAACAGAACTTCCCTGAATAAAGAGAGTTTTGAAAAGAAGTATGTGGTCCAGTTAGACTTTAACTTTATGCAAAATGTTGGGAATCTGGTTTAGGGAGGAATTAAATTGCACGAGTGGGATTGCCAACAACAACAGCACCGTGATTCTGTCCTTTAGTCCTGTGTCACAGAGATCCTTTAATTCACATTAATCACCTCCCTGCAATCCCAGGTCTATTAGGTAAAGACTGTTACAGTTAAACCTTTTTTAAAAAAAAGCTCTCTAACAAATTAAGTCGTTTGCTCTAGTGGAACAAAAGACCTAGTTATATGGAAAGACACTGCACACTCAACTGTGGTTGTAGCAATGAAAGACCACAAGGTTAGCCTATTTTTTGTCAAATTAGAGAGCCCATACCCAACCCTATCTGCACACAGAACAAGGAGAGAGAGAGAATACTTCTAACAGCTTGGGAGGTGGGGAGATGATGTCTCAAGTATAGATTTAATTAATAGAATGCATATTTTGAAGAAGCAGTAACCAATTTATATTTGAAACAGAAATATTTGGTATGCCAAGTAATATCACAGAGATGTCAGCCAAGTCTACACCATATTTGGTTTCATTATCACAAAATGGTTTGTAGGATAATTAAGGATGCTCCAAATTGCATGCTATTGAGTTAGACTGTAGACAAAACAATGCATCACCCAGCATATGGGCTACCTGTGATGACATCAAGACAGAAACTACGTGCCTAAGAAAATGTTTTAAGAAAAAAGATTAATACATTAAACCTTGAGTAACCTGTTGCACATGAAAGAGAACATATGTGACAATACATACCCCTAAAATACATATATAATACAAAGGCATTTTTTTTACTTGCAATAATTCTAAATGGGGAATAAAAGAGAGGAAGAAATGTACAGAGAATGAAAAGATAAATTGCTGCATTCTTCACGGTCAGTATATTTAAGAAAAGAACAACATAAAAAAAATTAACCCCCATGAAAAGCATAAAGGGACACACTACAGATGTGGAAAGAGCTCCTCCTTTCCCCCCAGCAGCTGGTGAAAGTTCCCCAGCAGTTACTCCCAGCAGCTCCTGCCCCAGCGTTCCCTAAAGGCCTCCAGCACACAGAACCCCAAAGCACACTGTGATCAATTCAGAGAGGAGAGGAACACCTTGCTAAATGTTTCTTTGCTGGGTACAGAAACATCCCACATCTCAATACAATGGAAGTGCAAACAGGTAGAAATTCAGAAGTAACTTGCCCAATTTCAGTGCTCCCAAAGAGCATAAAGGGACCAAGGTTTTCAGAATTTCAGCACTGTAGAAATAAGTATCCCAAACTGATCATTTCTACATCTCATTTAGGAAAAAGCTTGCCATGTATCTTGACTTAAATAGATGGCTCATCCTCTGTAAAGAAGCCAGGGACAGCGTCCAGAACTCTTGACTCCCATTGCTTAGTCCAGTATGCCAGATAGCTTTCCTTTATCAAACATAATTGACTGCTGAACAGACAGGCTTTTTTAACTCATGGCACACCTGTCAGCATAAAACTTTTTTTTTGTTTGTTTAAAATACTAGAGATTTTTTGTTGTTTTTTTAATAACAGAGATTCTTGGCCATTAGTACCATCTATCTCCAAATTGTATCTTCTTTCTTCCCTCAATCCAACTTACTTATTTTTCTTCTCCCTATAACACATAGACTTGGTGACAAAAAATACCACACATGATTTAGATGGTCATAGTGATTCTTAGATGCAAGTGGCTTTGATGAGTTATTACTCATCATATTAGTTTAATACTAATTTCCAGGGGAGGGAAAAAAAAAAAAGGAAAAAGCTGAGAAAGTCTTACAGTTTGAGTGGAATGAGATGGAGTAAAAGATGCAGTTCAAATAGGCAGGGACACTAGAAGCAGGTTAATGCTGGAAAAATAGAGCAAACCTTTCTCAGAACACCCCCTTTGTTTGTGGTCTCCCAAAAAGCAGAAAGAAAAAACTTGTTAAAGAATTAAGTGGAAAAGATAGATGAGGAAACACCACACAGACGAAGGCATAACAAAAAATGTACTTAATTAGCACCAAGTAAAATGAAGCAGAAGAAAACACAAATCCCCTTTATTCCATTGGTGTTCTGTTCTGCCCATATTCTTACTGATATGTCACTGCTTCTGTCATTTAACTTCATTAATTGATCACTGTCATGAACACAAGAGCAGAGCTGGTAACTCTAAGGCCAATTTGTACCTCCTAAGCTGCTTTCCCACTGATAGAGTGGCTCAGGCCTACCAGGGTGCGGTTAGCAGTTACTGAGCTGCTCAGACACCCACCCTGGGGTCAGGAAACCTCCAAAAAACAAGCTCTTTGTCATATGTCCTTCTAGAGGAGCAAAAAGAAATACATCACACTGCTCTTTTAGAGGGAGGAAGACAATCCCAAACAGGAACATCTATACCAAAAGTAACTGACTTGGGGTATTTCCCTCTATTTCCCCAGCTGATTTACAATCCTCTCTACCTGTTGCAGTGAGGTTATTCTGCCTCCTCCTCTGAATAGTGGTACCAAACAGTTGTAACTGTTTTGCAGTTAAGCCAAGGGAATTACACTGATTTCACACCAGTGACCACAAGAAAAGGTCCCATCATTGCAGTGCTCTTGGCTGCAGTGGGGTGCAGCCCCTGAAAGGAGCAGAGAATCTCCTCCTTTTGCCCTGAAGGATCGGGCACAGGAAAGGGCATCACCTCTCTCTCCATGGAAGCAGAGATGTGAGCTGACTGTGGTGAAAGAGGACTCATGTTTACGTGCAATGGCCTTCAGGATCAAGCAAGCTGGGCACCAACTGCTGCTTGGGCACCCCTGTTTTATCTGGGCACAGTAGCTTTGATCATTAATAGAAAGGGCACTGAAAACCTGGCAGACACATGACAGATAGATGAATGGGGGGGAGAAGGAATACTGTAAAAATACAATAACATTTCAAAGCTACCTGCAGGATAAAAATCCCTTAAATAATTTTGATGTTAATTGCAACATTGCAGGCCCTTGGCTGAAAAGACAGCCTCTGGTGGTGATAGGTGAGTGGTAACAAAGCTGACAAAGAAAGTCTGATAAATGCAATCACAGGATGACAGACCCTGGCAAGTTCAATTACAGTTGCAAAGTCAGGTGGGAAATGGACTCTGCTGACTGTAATACATCCTTAGCAGCCAGCTCTGGCCACGTTCAGCTCTGACCAAACTCCTTCGAGTGACTGACAGGATCCCAGGAGCCTTCAGTCCCACGGCGAGCTGAGAGCAGCTGCAGTTGTTATCAGAAGGACCAGGGACTAACAGGGACTGCTTTACTGCAAGATTCCAACACAACACACAAATAAACGCCACAAACTCTCACTGAAACTACTTCAAGCCTCTTGAAAAGCCTGTGCAAATGAGCAGTTTGTGTTCACTTTCTCCAGCTCATGTAAAGCTTCACTCAATGTTCATTCACACTGCTGCAAACCAGTGTGAATCCAGGTGACTCCAGCAAAACACAACGCCACACCAAAGGAGGGGGAAAGGCTTGGTGCCTCAGGTTCAAGCACCCGGCCATGGGAGGCAGTGAGAGGGCTCCCACGACTTGCAACAGGACCATCAGAGAGATTCTCTTCCTACAGGACCGAATCCCAAAACTCCAGAGCTGAGAGCATTCAGGAGCTCCCACACAAAATCCCTGCTTGGGTAATGGTATTGCTCCTGTTGCCCAAGCAGAAACTCATTTTTCTGAATTCCAGCCCCTTGCACCTACACTTATGAATATGGAGATCATTATACCTCTTTCTAATTAAAAGGATTTTCATCTTCTTAGTTTTATACTTCAGAATAGACTAACTATTCCTATTTGATGTGAGAAAGAAAGAAGTAGATGTATAGAGCAAATTGTGGCTCCTCATACTTCAGTGCAAAATTATCTGAGAATTTAAGTCAAGTTTAATCAAAGTATTTGGCTTCTTTGCAGCTTTATTTTCCTTTTTCTTTTTTTTTTTTTTTAAGTAACAAAAAAAAAGAAGTCTTTTCCCAATTTTTTGTTGAATTTTATTTTCCGACTGACTTTTTTGGGAAAAAACCAAACTCACAGTGTTATTAAACAACTTCTTTGTTCTCTGTGTTTTTCAAAAATATTGTAAAATGACAATAGTATAAAAATTATACTGTAAAAAGTGTAAGCACTGTGAATGAGCAGAGTTATTCATTTATATCCCTAGCTTATGAAATGCCCGTATCACGTATCCTTTATCCAACAGCAGACTCTTTTAGCTTCAATCACCAGAGCTAACAATATGTTATTGATATGATTTCAGGAAGCTGTCAGCAGGCAGCTTTGCTTTCAGCTCCTCAGCTCTGGTGAGGCTCACAGAACATACCTGTGCCTCTCCCGCAGGAGAGCTGGCAGCGAGGTGCACATTCCTGTCAGCTGTCACAGCAGAATAAAGAGAAACCTAAACAGGTCTTCCTCTCTACCTGCAGCCCCACAGTCCTCGCACAGCGAGAACACGCTGCTGCTTCACTGGGAATGCTCAGCAGCACCACAAACCCCGGTGGGCTGAGGGGGGGATCACTGCCCCTGCAAGAGCTGGGCACGGAGCAGCAGGGCAGGTGACCCAAGGCACTGCTATGGGCCTTCTCCCTCTTGCCCCATGCCCACCTCCTCCCTCAGCTGGCCTTTCATAAGTTTCCACCTTCCTCCTGTGCCCTCCAATCTGCCCAGCACAAAATGAGTAGGAAGATGAGTGAGTAGGGGGTAACCAGGTGCTCACCTCTCCAGGCAGCAGAGGGGTGAAATGGTGCCTGAAGCTTTGTACAGCCCGAGCCAGGTCTCCAGGAGCTGTCAGAGCCTGACATGGAGGTACAGGAGCTGTAAATGGGGGTGCAAATCAGGACCCCTGGTGTCCTGGTGCACCTGCTCTTTTGGGCTCACCCCAGAAAAGGGGTACAATTGAAAGGAGAGGTGAGACTCTTCTGTAAAGATGCAAGCTGCTTCATTTTTAACCACTTCTGCTTGAAGGAAAAATAAAGTTAGCACACAATTAAGTCCAGGATTTCATAGATTATATTTATGTGCTACTTTATTTTCAGGATCTGAAGAATAATCACAAATGTCAGAAGCCACAACAGGTAAGCTAAAAGTGCAGCTCTTTTCCACTTTAGGAAACCAGTGGGTTTTAAAACTAGATTTCATATTGGCATACAAGCTTTAATAACCAAAGAGTATTTTGTACTATTAGATGCTGGTCATTTTTTTATCTGACAAAGAGCAATAACAGGCTGCTGCAGGAGTTAGCACAGTTTTTGGTGAGGTTTTTTTCCTCAAATGATCAGAGAAAGTACCATACTTTCAGGATGTGCCTCACTTGCTCTTAAAAGGGTAAAACAAAATATTCTCCTAGCTATTCTAAGCCTGCCATATAAGTATTATGCTGTTACAGATTTCAAAAGGTTAGCTTCAATGAACCTGACATCAGTATAACCCAAAATAACCCATTCAAGAGAAAAGTAAGAAATAATTGCTGTTTTCTCTTTTTTTTTCCTCAGCTATATTGCTATAATGATTTTGCATAACAGATTGAACAAAGTGCTGTTGTGACAGGTGGTAGAATTCAGCTAGTAAGCACAGAGACAGGGTTCAATTTAGTTTGTGAATCCTTTAATTGTTGTGCAGCTAATTAAAGAAGGTTCTTTACACTCGCAAGTGTTTACCGTTGCTAGTATGCATACATGAAAAATTAAATTGTGCCTTCAAGGGCTGAGAACTATAGAAAAATCATAGCTGATTCTGCAACATGCTTACCAGCTCAAAATAGCTGCTTTTCACAATTGGAATTTGTAAAACTTTTTGCTAAGCAAATATAGAGCTAATTAGAAGTGTTCGTTGGACCAATTAACATTTAAATAAATAAGCCATATTGCACATTTCACAGTCTTTATTTAATGATGCTTCTTAACTCTTTGGAAAGATTCCTTTAAGTACAAATAAGTTGTCATAAAAATGAAAGACAAAAATAACACCATAACAGTATATTCTATGCTTTTTTCTTTTTGCCTTGAAGTCTTCTCTAAAACTCTATACCTGTTACTGAGAAAGGGGGGGTACACAAATCTGGTTCCTTCTTTCATCTTGTCAAGTTACCTTTCCACCTTTTTGAATGCAAACAGAAAAACATATTTGATTACTATTTAAAGTGTTATGATAGCTCTGTTTGTTTTGCCCCATGGAACAGAATCTGTTTTAGACAAAAATTCTTACTTTTATCTCATAAAAATGGCCATTCCAGCCCAAAAGAAGGGTGCTCTCAGAAGAGACTGCTCTTAGAGCAACAAAAACAGCAGTTTGAAAGTTGCATATGCAAACAATGAAGCGACAGGAAAAACTAAATCTGTTTTCCAGGCCTGCTGTTTGCATTCCCACAGCAAAACCAGCGCTGTTGTTATACCTAACCTCAGGGCTGCAATTGCCTGTCTCTTCGGGGTCAAGTGATATTTTGCTTTCAAAACAACTGTCTTTTAATTTAACAGTCCCTTTCAATCAATAGGACTCCTTCAGTCTGCGCTGAACATACATTTTCTCTCTCTCTTTCAACCTCCAAACCCTTACCTAACACAAAGGTTACATTAAAAACAGGGGGAAGGCTTCTTTCTACTTTTTTCCAAGATGCATTGCACTACCTTGCAATCACGCTAAGAGCTAATGTGGAAGGACTCATTGTTGACCTTGGCTTCCAGCACAGAAAACCAAATTAACAAGGACCAATTAACATTCAAATAAATAAGGAAGATTAACAAAGAATACTCTGCATACCAAGAGGATAAAATAAACTAGAGGAAGGAGTACAGTACCTCCCTTAATCAGGAAGAGTGGAATTCTCCAGGAAGGACACCAGCCCATCAGAGCATGGATGACAGGCTGCTCTTTCCAAGGCCAGATGAGCTCCAGAGGGAATGAGGCCTTGTGTGAAACAGGCAAAGCTCTAACTTTGGAAAACCCTTGGGAAAATGTGCCAAGACCCCACAGTCCTGCATGATGCTCCTGGGAAAGGAAAGATGCTTCCCACCTGGCTGCGCTCTGCTCCTTTCTCCTGGGGCTGTTGGTGTTTGGGATGGCCTCTTCTGAGGCTGGGCCAAGAGGAGCATGTGGCTTTGAGCTCACAGCTGACCAGCAGCAGCCCAAGGTAGACACTTCTTACATGGATTGTCAGTGTATGAGGTTTCTGATTCAATTTTTGGTCAGAAAGGTGCGTTTGGTTTTGGTTTTTTTTAGATTCAGTAAATTCTGGTTCAAGTCAAAGAGAAGAAGTGGCCAAAGAACAAGCAACAGCCCAAGAGAAAGATATTTAGGAAGTGCATAGAGACTGAAAATTTTGTGGTTTAAAATGTACATTCCATTACACTCCACCTGAAGGCTCCAACCTAAATTTTTGTGCTAATTAGGTAGTTGTTCTGAGTACTGAGTTGCTAAATACAGGTATGAAGTTCTCAAAATTTCATGGCTCAGAGCAAACCTGTCTCTATACAACTTTAATTTAATATACATCTTTAACCTTTCTTTGGGGGCAGTGGGAGGCACACAGGTAGCTGAAGCTCTAACCTGGAGCTATTTGTAGGGACTCCCTGTGCCATGGAGGATCAGAAATGGATCAGAAAATGCTACACCAAGAAGGATGAAAAGTGGTTGAACCCTCCACCTTCATCATCCCCTGCCTCTTGCTCTTCCTGTGAGTAAATCTACAAGAAACTACTCTAAGCTGGCAAAATTTCTCCACCATTCTTGGATATTATTACCCCAACAGAACAATTAAATTCCCCACTAACTAATCAACTGCAAAGCCTGTCTCCTAAAAGGAAACTCCTCCTACACAAAGGTTATGAATAATTCTCAGAAGGTTACAACATGATCTATCATTTTAAGTATTTGGATCTGGAGTACTGGTTCAGGCCTCTAACTGACAGCCACCTTTATGAATAGTTAAGAGTTCACAGAGATGATTATCATGTACTATTTAAATATGTATAAAGGACAAAGATAATAACAATACTTTGCACTTTAATAGAAGCTTCTGTCTGAAATTCTCAAAGGAGAGCCGAAGTCCTCACGAATGCACACTCACAGCCCCTCTGACCTGCACAGTTGGTCATTGCTATTATTCTCTGGAATCTAGTAGGCTGTTATTGTTAGATTTCTCAAAATGATAATGTCTGCCTTAATTTATAAAGCAGTTGAAGCTTTACTAAATGAGTAACTCAAAGTGAATCACCATTGTGGGGATGTTGATCAGTGCCTGGTGCCGAGGCAGAAAAGGGCATGGAACTCCACAGGATGCTCTGCAGATCCTTGGCCCCCATTCTGGTCAAGGAGGAGAATCCTCCTTGTTCCCAGGCTGACATGCCACTGACTGATCAGCCCACTGTTCAACTGGGAGAAAAGCATCTCCAGCTACTCTTCAGGAAAAGGCCTTTCTGTAGCCTCAAAAATAATTTCAGATTCTTTTTTCCTAGTACTAAATCAAAAAGAGCAAAATTGGGCTCCACTTGAAAGCCAAACTTTCTCGCATGAAGAACACTTTTCTGCAGTTTGTTACAGGTAGAGGAGGTTTTATATTTAAAAAATGGTTTGAGTAATCCATTTCTAAATGCCCTGTGTTGATGAAGTCAGCCTCTCCTGTCTTCTGATCAAGAGGCTGAAAGCAAGTGACTCTCTCTACTATCCCATAAAATACAGAAAGAAGATTTAACCATGCTCAATTGTATCTTTCATAGAAAATATGAAAAGAGCTACGAAACAGAAACAGAAGTGTGAAAAATAGAAACCCAAAATATCAGTACCAATCCAATGCAACTATAAATTCTGAAATGCTGCCAAAAAGTTGGTTGTGTTTGAAAACTGGACCTGGACAATTTGAACTTTTGCAAATGGCATTTGTACAGCAGTGGATCCAAAGGTCCTCCTGACCTGAAGGGCATATTTACAGAAGAGTCAACTGATCCAGAATAATTCCACCAATGTATTAGGAAAACATGTCTTACTTCCAACATTACTAATATGTTTATTATACAACTTTGTTTCTTAAACAAGTACATTTCTTAACCAAGTATGAAAAAGGCAAAGGAAAATAAAAAGTCACATATGTCCCAAAGTACCCAAGTTTTCCTGTGTCCTTTTACAGTACCAGTTTTCCTTCAACATTTTTTAAAAATTCTCACAAGTGTCAAAGAGAAACAAATTACTTTCAGATTTCTTGAAGAGCTTGTAATAAATATAACAGTACCAGAGAGAGAGAGAGAGAGAGAGAGAGAGAGAGAGAAATAGGGGAAATCTATTTCCATGTGATTGTTTTCAAATACCTGAACTAAGTGGGAATGAGCTGGTACCATGAAATCCTCTGCAACAGGAAACTTCTCTTGAAACAAAATGCATTGAGGGAGAGAGCTGGATGAGCTTTTTCCACTGAACACTTTGTCCTGTAAGACTCTCAGTTTTTAGAGAAGAAAAGGGGGAGTGAATACAATCTCAACATAATTTCCTTACCAGCACTGTAGTCACTCTCAACCTTTTGTGGTTTTTTACTCATTTGTTTGGGTTTTTTTAATTTGGTTTGGAGTGGGTTTGTTTGTTTGTTTGTATTTAATTTTACATCAATTTGTTAAATCAGACTGATAAAGTTACTGAAATAACACCCCAAGCCTCTGGCTGCAGTACTGCTATCACAATGGAACTCTGATCTCATCCTGGCTCCTAGAGCTAATAACAAGCAGCAAGAGGCTGAGCTCCCTCAGCTCGAATATAACCACAAGTCAAGTCAAATTCAGCACAGCTTTCACGGATTCAGAAGATCGGAAAATTGGTTTACCACAACTTATCACAGAGTAATGTGTTAGCACAAGTTAACTGATTCACAGCAATTTTTAGTGTACATGCTCTTGGCAAATGTGATGTAAACGTAGTACAGCTTTCAGTGAACTCCAAATTTCCTTGGTTTCATTAGGGCTAAACCAGCACACTGCTCCTCGTGTGCTGGGAGGCAGGAACCACCACAGAGACAGCTACAGCAGCTGGCAGTAGGAACCTGGCTGGGGGATCAGTGCTTACTGCTACATCCTGGGGTCTTTTGACAGGGTTAAGAAAATCAGATATTTCAAATTGCATTTCATTAAAACACCTGAGTTAAATTTTTCATGGGAAGTAACTAGACTTTTCCAGAGGGACTATCTGCAGTGGAAGTTCCGCCAAACATGGAACAGGCAGGCAAAAGTACATAATAAAAATCACAAAGCAGCAAAGTCCATGACATGCATAGATACCAAGATTTAAAACAGTGGGAGGTACAAATTTTAAAAGTATACTTGGTGGACCCAATACAAAACCAACTTGGTGAGAGTCTTTGCAATAAACCTCATGAGTTTTGATCCAAACTCGCAGTGAATCAGTGGCAAAGTTTTATATCCCTATATGGATCTCAGGGTAGAACTCAATCCACAGAGATCTGAAGCTTATTGTTGCAAATTATGACCACATATACAGGAAAATATTTAATTTACCCATATCCTGCAGTCATTAACACAGAGCACAAAAATCAAGGTGGGCATCTACAGTTAAACCTTTTCTTCCTGAAGAGCTACTTTCCATAAATAAAAACCAAACTACATTGGCCTGTAACATATTATTTACAAAACATTTTAAAGAAAAAAATTCACCCATGTGTACTTTTACTATAAGTCACATACCATTTAACTGCAGCAACACACTGTTCTAGGGTTTCTCTAACAGATTGGCAAGGGTGTCACCCTTCTTTTCCCTGCTCAAAAATATGTCTGTAGTGCTACTGAGTAGCAATGGAGCATGAAGCTGGAATACAGGGAGAACAGGGAGTCCTACCTTACACATTACTGACTGGCTATATCAGGTTTCATGAATGAAAATAAGCAAAAATTCGAATGGAAAATATATCCCCGGGAGCTTCCAGCTCTTTATGCATTATTTCACCGACACTGGAATGCTCTTCCACCAGTGGCACTGCCAGCACCAACCCAAAGCACTTTGGGATGCATCAGCAATAGAATAGAGTTGATGAGAGGATGCAGTGATACAGAGAAAAGACAGTAACTAAACAACAATGGCAACTGGAATTATTCCTAATGGTAATGTTTTTTCTTTTTTTTTTTTCTTTTCAGAGACTAACACCATTTTTAAAAAGTTTTTCCAAGCAAATGTTGGATTTGCTGTGTGCAGCAAGGAAATATTGGGTTCAGATTGATGTGTCTGTGTTGTTGGTAAGGGAGCAGGTACAGTGTCTGTGCACACAAGTGGGGTCACACTCACACAATCCTTTTCTCTGCACAGACAGTGCCCTGAGCAAAGCATGACTCTACATATACAGGTGAAACTGCTCTGGCTCATTTTAACTGGCAAAAATGTTTATAAACAAAAATTCTGCATTTTTTCCTTTTTTTTTTTTAAATTATTAATTTTATGAACCAACTACAATAATCCCTATCAAAAATAAGTACAGGCTTTTCCTCAAAAAGTTCCCATAACAATTTCTATTTGTCATCTCATTTCAACATCATCAGGCCTTCTACTTATATGATCTTCCATGGCAATCAGTTGACTGCTGCTATTATATCCTGAATAATATTTTCCCTCCTGAGGACCCTATATCTTTGGGATACCTGAGGGGCTCATTCACAGATCAAGAGATACCAGTTCATTTGGAAGATCTCCTGTACAGGAGGGAATATAGTTTAATAAACATTTGCAATTAAAACTTTTTGGAATAACCAAGCAGAATGCACACAATGGCCATGCTAATTTTGCTGCTCTATCCTCATTGTATATTCGATTTCCACTCCAAAACTTTGCTTGAAATTTATGAACTTGCCTAAATATAAGCACAGGCTGAAATACTTTCTTAGATTAAGACTGGCAGACCTCAGCACTGCTTGTGGGAGATGTCACTAACCAGAAATTTGCAGGGTTTATTTTTCTACAATATCTCATCTTTCTGTAAGGCAGAGCATCAATGGTCATTGGTATATTACAAAGCATTAATTGTAACAAGTTTCAGTAGCTGAAGAGGGAATCAAAGTGAAATTTCAATCAGGAAACAGACAAGTTTGTTCAATAACCTTGAAATCTCAAGCAGATGCAAAGTCACTCTGCAGGTAGAGAACAACAGATGAGGAAAATGTAACTTGTAAACAAATAGTGCTAGTATTGGCTGGAGCCATTTCTCTGCCAGACTACAATATGGTCTGGCACATTATATGACTTGCACTTTCTGTTTTTATTACAGTCTTTTTTAAAGATACAATCTATCTCACCCATTTGTAGCTGTTCCAGTATCTCGTCTATCTGAATCAGACACCCACCTTTAAAGAGAATTAAATCCTCTCTAGATCCCAATGCCTTTTCTGTAGATAGCCTAACTTTTAGTCAGTGTTCCCTTACCTTGTGCAGGAAAAACAGTTTTCCACAATCCAAACCACACCACGTATTTTACCAAAGGGCAGCTGGCAGCTCCATGGCTTTGCCACGAGCACTGCTTTCAAAATCGTATTTTACCGGAATCAAGACTAAATTGTTACTTACAAGGTTCACTTTGTAAGGACATTAATTAATGGCCTGCACGTGGAAGATAGTTGGGAAATAGTGTGCATTTTGTGCATTATTTTGTTGGCAAGTACATCATTCTAGTAATTAATGTTGACATCTTTTTAAAATGCATTAAGCAATATAGACAACATACACTCTGCCCAGATTTTTATTTTTTTGGGGGCAGGGAGGTGGAATATAGGGTCTCCCATGGCTGAGCACTATTACTACAATAGGGCCTTCCATTGCCTAGTGAGGTCCCAGTCTGTCTTGGAAAAAAGGCACATTTTACATGCAGTTCTGGACTTTGAAGGCATTTTTGAAAATCTAGCATTCTCACAAACTGCCAGAGCAGTAGAGATTCAAACTCAATAGCATTCTTAGTGAACCATTCCTTTAAGGACGCCCATTGAAAGAGTCATTCCCTTCTTTATGGATTTCAGGTAGAAAAACAACTCAGTGCTGTGTCCAGACAGACATCAGTCCCCTCTCTCTTCCTCCATCGTCCCCATACCTAATCAAATAGCAATCCAAGCATCTCTTTATCATTCTCAACAAGTTTAAGCACCTTAATTCTAAGGTTCTAGATATGTAGAAAATTAGTGCCCTTCATGACTCAAAGCTATGGCAATTTTTTTAGATGTTTATTGACCTGTTTATTACTATCTGTTTATTGAACTGTTTTCCATGAATCTGTCTAATCCCTTTCTGTGCCTGCTGATGCTGTCTGCCTCCATTAATTCCCTTGGCAGCAAGTTCCAGAAGTTCACTACTCACTGTGTCAGGAATTATTTCCTTCTATCTGTTTTACATCAATCGCCTGTTACCTCTGCTGGGTGTTCTAGCTATGGGTTTGTGAGATTTGGTGAAAAAAGTGGGTGAGGGTTCTGGAAAGGGCTTTGATGGAACTTTGTCCTTGCAGCTATAAACTTTTTCCAAGTGAAAAATAATAGGATCCAAACAGGGCCACAATGCAACTCAGAAAGCAAGAGCCCAACACAACAGCATGAGATTCCAACACAACACAACAGCACCCCTACTAGAGCAGATTTACTAACCCAGCCCACAGAATTCTATGATCTAGTCCTTGATGAAAAGACAATCTACTTTACAGTTTCAAAGTCTGTAACCAACCTTTGTATCAAGAACTTGGGAATGAGACCATTTGAGAATTGATAGCTTTGTCACAACTAAAAAGATTCATCTGTCATGACTGAGTTTCATTCCGTTACAGAAAAAAAATCCCAAACATTCTTACAATTCTGATTGAGAGCAAGAAAGAGTGGAAAATGTCAGAATGAAGCATTCACTACAGGTTTTTTTTCAGAAATATCCATCCAAATTTTGGGTTGAAGTCTACATAGACCTTCCATCCAAAGCCAATTTAACTGAGAGCCCAAGGAAAATACATCCCCATCTGGCACAGACTGTTGTTCCAAGCTGTGACCAGATGATTCCCTCCACCCTCACCCTCCAAAACCAGAATGACTATAAAAAAAATAACCATTCTCTTAGGTTAAAAAAAAAAAAAAATCTCCCGACCATGGTTGAAGCCAAATGGCCCTTCAGGCTACTACTGAAGAATCAATTACAT
Source organism: Motacilla alba alba (assembly GCF_015832195.1). Classification (NCBI taxonomy): domain Eukaryota; kingdom Metazoa; phylum Chordata; class Aves; order Passeriformes; family Motacillidae; genus Motacilla; species Motacilla alba. Next base: position 6,396,036 of record NC_052026.1, read on the forward strand.
TAGCTGTAAGCCTAAGAGAGTCCTGGGGACAATCAGTCAGAGCCATAATAGCTGTGAGGGAATTGTTAAGCAAATTGAGGGATTCTTTAGGTAATTGGGATTGGACAACCAGGTCATACTTAATTTGAAGCATCCATTCCATACAAGTGCTTCAGAGGTATAGTAGGAACTGAAGACAGAAAAGTCTAATTGTGCTGCTACTAACCCAGTGCTTTTAAAGGGACACCCCACCCCACCCATCCACCCCTGTACCCCCATTCTTGTGCAGAATGCTTAATAGGACTGTGCTCACTCTCAGCAGAGGAGAATTCAGGCAGCTCCTGCAGGGTCAAATTGGGGAGCTGAGAGCTCCACAGCCTTCTGGGACAACCTGCAGTGCTTATTCACAGCTTGAGCCAGGGACAGGAAATGCTCAGATACCAAAACTGAGAGTGAAAGAAATGCACAACCCACTGCTTTCTTTAAGACAGTTCAAAGATGCTAAGGATGTACATTTTTCTCTTTTTGTGGCTGACCACGCATTCAGCATACTAAATGTATACTTAACTAGAAATTCTGGTCTTCTAAAGAAACTTTGCAAAAATCCACAACTTCTGCTTCAAGCTCTTCAGAATTTACAGGCAAGAAAATCCTCAGTTCTGGGAGGTTGCTCTGAGGGGGCTGTGGGGGAATCTCAGATCAAATTGGATTTTTGACCCAGTTAAACAGGGAAATATTCCAACAGCAATAAGCTCTCAATTTCATTTGTTCACTGAAACAAGTTTCAGAAAACAAAAAGGTATGCCCAAAATCCATCTTCATGTCCAGTTTGCTTTTGAAGAAACCTGTTGCAAACAGCTACTGCTAGCATTTTTTGGCTTCTTAAGAGAGAACAAGCCATTTGGGTTGATACAATAGGGATTGAAGTCCCAAGAGATGCTAATTCTTTGTTGGATTGCCCTGGAATTTCACAAGGTGAACAAAATGAGCCAGCAAACACGGCCCTAAGAGTGCCAGCACCAAAGATGACAAATCTATCTTCTTGTCTCTCTTTCCTCTGATTCTTTTCTGGAACTAATTTGAGGAAAAGCCCTATTTCTGGGTCTTCTGGCAAAGAATACCTCAGATAATTGCCCAGAATGGAAGATTTTGCTAGTGCCACATTTCTTTGGCAAGGCAAGAGAAAAACTGGGAAAAGAGGGATAAAGAACAGAACCTGGATGGCTGAAGGGTGCCAAAGCAAGAGTTTTGCGCCAGTTGCCATTCTGCTCGAAATCTGCAGTGAGAAGCCCAGCTCCCTGCTCCCAGCAAGCTGGCCATGGCTTAGAAGAGTTGGCCAGGGCAGCTCTGGCAGCACAGCTGATGACAGAGAAAACTTGGAGGAGCAGACGGGCCAATAGCCCATTGGTAGAGGTCAGGAATATCTGATCATGCACACTTCTGCCATTACAGAGCTCTCATGGAGTACAAATCCATCCATTTCATGCTCCTGTTTTGGAGGATGCTTTAACTGCTTATCAAATCAGTGAGCACTGTTCTAGCCTTGACAGAACAAGAGCCAGCAACAGGAACCGGTTGCAATTCTACCTCTAATGTTTAGTGATGTGACATGATCTGTTCAGCCAGGCTATGTCCTTCTGAAGTTATCCAGCAGTATTGCCAGCAGTCACCCAGCAACAACAGCTTCTAAATAAAGAAACCATGTCAAACAAACAAACAAACAAATAAACAAAAAGTAAAATCCCTGATCTGGAACATACTGCCCTAACTGAAGGGAGTCTTTCCACTCCACACATTCACTAACACCAATTTAGGTGAGTGAGCAGGCAAACTGTCTCCCACGAGACTACTCAAACAGGCTATGGTATAGAAGCTCAATTGCCTGGACAACATCAGGAGTCAAAGTCTGGGGAGCACTTGAAGAGCACAGCAAATAACCCATCTACAAAAATAATCATCATCAAAAACAGTCATCCACAACATTTTTGCCAATCAGTACTTTGAAAAATGAGCCATCACTTTTTGTGAAGATAATGGATGGGAATTCAGTCTGTGTCGCTGCTATGGGAAAAAAATGTCCATTGCTTTAGACTACAGGGAATGCTGAGCAGACAGAATTTGAACTCAGAAAGCTCGGTGTAGAAATGGCCATGGTTAGATTGTGTCTTTCTTTTGACCAGAGAGCTGCAAAGAAATCTATTTCATGCATAGGAAGAATGCTTAGATTAAAAGTTGTTCCAGCAGAATCTTTAAGAGACCTGATGCAACCTGGGTGAAACTTTGAGGGAGGGAAGATCCTCAAAGAGTACCCACAGGTAGAACAAAACATTTACAAGATGAGTGATAATAATCTAGCTTCTTCCAAGCTTCAGGTCAGCAAAGGAAGCAACACGATAATGTTCAAAGATACTTTTGGTAGCAGAAACACTATGCACTGTGTCTGCTTTGTATTGCTGCATCCCCACAGCCATTACTCACGCTATGAAAAGAAAAAAAACAGGTGTATGAGGCAGCTGTGCTTGACAGAGGCTACTTGCAAAAAAATAAGGGAAGGCTGCAGACCATCAAGATTATAAACATCATCTATCTCAACACTGGATTTATTTGGTCAGTAGTGCTAAAAAAAGTGTCGGCCTCTTTTGCTGGAGAGTATGTGCAATGGAACACTTCACATCATGCAATCTTTGTTCAGGCACATGAGTTACTGACAGAATTCTAGATGCTTTGTCTGGGACAGCAGTACTGTTTGAAGTTCTGACTTAACAAGCACTGTGCTTTTCAATCTCGTGTTTCATAAATGTTGCTCTACCTTAGAACAGGGTATATTCAAAAACTGGAACACCACCTGAGAGAAACCCCTCAGCCACAAGGTGGGTGCTTTTTGGCAGAAAAACAGGGTATGGACCAGAGAAATGCCAGTTTCAACCACAACTGATAAGATCAGGACCCACATGGTGTTAATTGGTCTAGACACTGGGAGGTTCCAACTGCTTCCATCCTGCTACATTTCTGATACCAGCAGTCTGCCCCAATACCCCACTGTACTTAGGGTCAGAGTCCAGTCGCCTTCCAAGTGTGGACACAGTGGGCATGGAGAAGAAGGAGATTTGCTTTGACACCAAAGAATAACTGCATCACCTTGAGAGACTGCATTTCAAGTTTTGCTTCCGATTATAATTATAATTACTTGGTGATGATCACCTCCCCCTTTAGCTTAATTTAAAATGCTTCTGAGTTGGAGAGATGAATGACTGGAATTATCTGGGAAGAGCTGGAGGGATGGGGGAAGGACATAAACTAACTTTTGCTCTTTCAATTCCTATCATTGGCAAAAACCTTAAAAAATATTGCCAATTAATTTTCCTCACAGTGGTAAGCTTTGTAATTGTGACCTGTAACCAGTTATAACCATCATGTTGCTTGGGTCACGCTAATTGCTGACTGTTGTGACCAAAACATGATTCTAAACTTTCAGTACAGGAGGGGAGGAGAAACATGGTAGTGTTTGAACATCACTGTTCTTCCTGTACAGTGTTCTTACAGGGTATAACTGCTTAATTATACTGGGGACACCCATCACATACATTTAGTTGGGCTTACAGTTATGTACCTAGTGAGAAGAAGGAATCAAAAAAGTTGAAGGAAAGTAAATTCCATTTGGAAGACAACATCACCGGAGAGAAGTCAAGAAATCATAAGCAGCTCACATTCCCCTGCTGGTTCTCTCATGTAGATTTTCCTCTTTTCATTTCCACAAACACAATATGAAGAACTAGGCATGAGTTGGAAACCAAAAGTAGAAAGCCACACACGCACACTTATGCAGAGCTGAGGTCAGGGTTTGGCAGTACCCTGCTCACACTGAACCCTGCCCCTCTCAGGCAGTCCCAGGAAAGCTGGGGCTTCCACACTGCCTTCCACCACCAAGGCTAAGAACACCCCAAATAACCCAGAATCACAAGAGGCAAAATGTCTTCTGATTCAATGCATTCAATGGATGCACTGAAATTCCACAAGCCAAAATACATTGGCACGATGATACTGATATTCCATCTCATGGTGCTTCATTACTGATGTACCTCTAATGAAAAATATGGTGAAATCTCTCTGGTAACATCTGCACCCCAGTTCAGCCATGTCAGACAGAGAGAATGTCTGGCTTGAAGTCTTCCTTCATTACTTTCCTTTATCCCATTTTGCCAGCTTTCAAGAAGGTGGCTGTCTTTGCCTTCCTCTGAATGAGAGAGATTATTTGAGAACAGGAAATAAAACCAAGTGGCAAGAAAGGAGCAGCTGCTAGAACCAAACTGATGATGACAGTGCACCCATCAAAGAGAACTAAGAGATTCCTATTACCTGCCATCTAGCCTCTGCCTCGGGTGTTCAGTGTGTTTTAAGTGCAGAAGCTTAATTTGTTCCTGCACACGCTAGACCACTATTGCAGATGAATCTCCAAGTGCAATCAACTAGTTGATCTACCAAAAACATGCTAGGCCATAAAACCAGTACAGTGAATTTAATCTAAAAAGATATGTTAGATTCTTTTTCCACAGACCCTTAGTCTTAAAAATAGTCTTTATGCATATGAGAAATCCAATGGTGTTTACAAGAATAATGGTTTGCAGCGCTGGGCAATAAAAGCTGAGATTCTCTTTGCAAACAGATAAATATTTGCACACTGGTACTGTGTGACCATCTACCCAAATATTATCTGTGTGCAGGAGGAATAAAGCACATTTTGCCAGTTGCTTTATTTTGCCAGTTGCCAGAACCATAATATCTGTTTCCTTTTCTTCCTTTCTAAGCTCTGCTATTCCATAACAGAACCCACAGTCTGTACAGATATTGAGGATAAATAAATGATGCGTGGGGACTTAATATTACTAAATACTTATAGAGCACTTATATATTCAGAGTATTGTACAAACATTAGCAAATCAATTCTCACAACAACTTTCAGGACACCTAAGTATTATTTTCCAAATTAGGGCCAAAGCTTTTGCTCATGTCTGTATCCACTCTTTATTTTACACTGCCAAACCAAAACTAAACAGTAGCAACATATATCATATTCCCTGGAATGCCATCACCCACTACCTCAAAAAAGGACTCAATTATAAGAATTGTTATAGAGGTTAAAAGTCCAGAACATAGGAGCTGCAAGGATGTACATTAATGAGAGAACCAGTTAAGAGGATTTTATAATATTTTTAACATATAAATAAATACTTGTAGGGTTTGAGGATTCAAAGAAAAGTCTGAAATTAATAACCACAACCAGTGGAGTTCACACACAGTGACAATATGCTGGACATGCTAGTGGTGCTGAGGAAGCCTGTTGAAGGTTTAAAGGCTCCAACTGCAATACTGGTAAGGCTGCATTCCCATCCTCCAAAACACAACACCAGAATCAGACTAACCTCATGAACACACAAACGGGCTGCACTGACACACAGCCAGCATGGGGGCATCCCTGCTCATGGGTGACATTTGAACTCTGGGCTGGACAGGGAGAGAATGCAGCCAAGCCTAGAAAGGGTGCAATTCTCACCATGAAACTCTGATGGAGACAGAGCAGGGAGCTGGCTGCTGAGGCTGCAATCAGGAGGGCAGCTAACCCTGGGGTGAGCTGCTCCCAGGCTCCATGTGGCCCTGAAGAGGGTGGTGAGTCCAGAGCAGCTGGCAGGGTTTATCTGCTCAACTTTCTCCGACCCTGAGAAACAGCCTGGCAGCCTTCGAGCTCTCCCTGCTCTCAGATGTATCTTTTCCTTCTTTTATGATCAACAGTCCCACGAGAGACTTCAGAGAAAATGTTGGCCTCCAGTACTCAAAATACTCAAGAGTTAAGTCTGGCATTTTTAGAATACCTGCGGGTAGTCTGGCAAATCAAGTATCCCACATTCACCCATCTCTAATGATGATTATTATGCACCAACAGCTGTCTACAGTTCAATGGATGAGGATCTAATTGATCTCATTACCTCGCCCCATATAAAGTGAAGAGCATCCCTGCTTCTCTGGGTTTGGGGATCCCAGGCTGACTGAGGACCCTGTGCTGAAGACCTGGAAACAGACTGTTTGGTAGTGCTGCTCGTTTGTTTTCAGTTGGTCAAAATCCACAGAAACAAACATCTTGTAATATGCTGTATAATATATTACACTGTGGCTTTTGTCTTACCAGTTTAATACCGAATAACTCTGATAGCATTCATATGAATATTAATTTTGTAATAAAAAGCAAGACTGGTGTATTAGTTATGCGTTCTTTTGTTACTCTTAGTCTTTAATTATTATTATTAATGCTATTATGTCCAATTTCCCCTCACCTCGCTCACCCTCGCAGTCCCCGCTGCGGTGCCCTGTCTCAGGCAGCGAGCTCCTTCTGGAGCCAACAACAATGTCACCCAATTAACCCTCTGGCAGGGTACACCGTGGCTTATAAACGGTGCTGCTTCCTCTGCTACAAGTCTCTGAGTGTCATTTCCCACAGCCAGGCACCCAAATCTCTTCCTCGGCCTTGGGTTGCCTGCCCAGCACGGCTGGCCCCGTGCAGGGTTTGCCATGTGGCAGGATCAGCCAAAATATTTTTGCTGGGGAGCCCGTGCGATAGGAATCTGTGCTTCAGATTTTAAAAGTTACATTTCTGAAAAAAAAAAAAAAAAAAAAAAGCCATTTGCAGAAACAAAAGGCCTGAGTCCACCTCTTTTGGGTGGGTGTAAATCCTCTGTCTTTAATAAAGTTCTGTCTGATTTATAACTGTGTGAGAGGAGATTTTGGCCCGTAATATAATAAAAAATGCTCAGCTTTCTGCAGTTTGCTTATTCATAAAGATTACTCCACTGACACTGTGGAAAAGATGCTATGAAAAATACCTAGTGCTCTGCAGCTTTGCAAGTGCCAACTCTCTCTTGTTTTTAAAAGAATGCCAGTGTTCATTTGCTAGTCTACAGCAGATATATTTTTAACATAAAAACACTATATTTAATTGGTTATGGATCTCAGTTCTTTTAGCACTACTGGAAATCACACAAAAACACATTAGTACAGAGCAATTAGTGCAATGGCAGTAAACAACTAAGGCACTATTAAGCTGTGGGTGATTAAATAGTATTACTTCTTTATTTTTTATGATATTAGACTAAGAGAAGATTTTTAAACATATATTCCCGTTAATACTAAAAAATGATATGAAGAGCAGGTGTCTTTAAGACTATTTTTGTCAGGGCACTTCAGTTTGTAAGAAAGATTTTCTTTTAATGGAAGATTTGTCTCTTGATATGGTGTATCGTGCTATTTCTTATCTCACTACACTGGGACATTTATACAGTAATATTATTTAATGAGAGTTATGAAATCACACACTGTTCCTTCAGAAAATAATACCCGTATCTCTACCACCAAGGAACAAAGAGCTACCAAACTCCCAAAATAATATGCAATTATTTATATCCGTGAGAAGAACAACCCGGGTACTATTTGACAAATTTACTACGAGGGGCTGTAACAAACAGTGTGATAAGTTAGCCCGAGTGGCAGTGACCTTCAGGCAACATAAAAGACAAGAATCTGACCCAAGGACAGAACCCTTGTGGTATACCTTTTTAATCTGCCTAGCCCTCACAATGTCTCTGGACTCTGTACTTGTTTATAGATCATCCTCATGGTCTGGCACATCTTTTCCTCGGCATCTGATTAAGTTAACAATGTGCTGCTATTTGCATGCAGATTTGCCAGGCCTTTCTCTACAGCTGCTCCCAAAGACTTGGTCTTTCTCTGTAATGTGATAGCACAGCAGTCAGTAAATGCAATCTTTGTCAAACCCAGGTGTGCTCTTGATTTGGTTCTCATTCGTTCCAAGCAATTTTTCTTTCTGTAGCATTTATAAGGCTCTATTATAGTATAGCCACATCTGGAGCTAAAACTCTTCTATTAATTATATACTTTTACCACTATAAAGACAAATTCAGACACAGCTACTAACATTTTTGTTGTTCTTCTTATTCTCTTTTTGACAGCCTGTATTTTATTTCTGTAGAAATTTAATTTTTAAAGCATCATTCCTGATTTTCATTTCCATAAAACAGTAATGCAAGCATGAAATCTAAATATTTAGTATCCCTAGTCTAAAATCATGCTATCCAGAGCAATATAAAGTATTAAGACTAATTTTTTTAAACCTTTCAATACTTATCATACATATGATACTGTACTAATGTATCTGTCACGTTAAAAGAGTTACAATCTACTTGAGAAAGAAAGAGAGTGGTTAAACAAAAACCAAAACCAACTTACTCAGTTCCCTAGTGGATGCTGGTTCACATCACAGAATCACCAAACAATTTGTTCCCTCCACAGTCAAAAAGCAGAACCAAATTTGATCAGCATGGTGACTTAAATGCTGTATTTTCTTTGTGCAATGAGGGTAATTTTTCAAGATCAGGTTTGAAGTAGATTAGTGCAGAAATATGAGCTAAGCCTTCACTCTTATCATCTGAGTATGGATAAAGGATGCATTCACCCAAGAGCACCGAAAGTTATTTTCTGAGAAATATTTTTTTCCTCTTTTTTTCCATGTGTGCATACAGAGATCATCACAACAAAGTAATAAATGGAGACTAGCAAACAGGTTTGAAAAGTGAATATTGACTGTGAAAATATACATTTGAAAGGAAATACTAGAAATCTTATTTGTTAATTTTAAATCCCATTTATGAGCCAAAAGGGAGGCTTCTCTGCTAGGTAAATATCTCTGTGTTAAAAGAGGTTAGATTTTTTTTAATTCCAGGAGCACTACAAAGAAATATCAATCCCCACAACTGAGGGATGATTTCCATGTCACCAAATCAGGTGGTCTTCTCCAGCCCTTGGCCAAGTAAGTTTAACATGGACATGGTGAGCTGCGATCTTGACTTTAGTATTATTTATTTTAAAAGGAAATATAAACGGAAAACTTTTTCTTCCCTAATCATCTTTCTTCTGGTTTGCTTTCACTGATTTTTTTTTGCATATTTGTATGAAAACTAAAAAAATGCAAGTGTTCCATGTCTGTGCAGCTGAATTCACTGAAGCATCAATGATTTCTGAACTATTCCTCTTTAATAAAATTACGAATAAAAATATCAAACTAGCTTTACCCATTAAAAATAAAATACAGCTGTAATGTTCTTCATAGTGGACTTTTTAAACTATTCCACTGAGGAAAAAGATTTTATTTATTTATAGCAGATTTTATCTTCCCAAATCACTTATTTCAGATGATTAGTTTGGCCATATATACACCCAGTCTTTGCACAGACGTGCAGACACACTCACGCACAGATTCACACACAACATACACCCATGCAGGAGGGTAAAAGAATCAGCAGACAGACAGAAGCTGTGTAACCAGATTACATCACAGGTTACGATGGAAATAAATAAAAGAAAATCTCTCTTGCTTCCATAGCGTGGCATTTTAGCGGTGCTGGTTTGACTTTTGGCCCACACACATATGCCAATGGCAAGGCTAACTCTAGGGACTAACAAAAAAGAATGTGTGTTCACAGCTGTACAGTACACCAATACAGATTACATGTTTTCAGTGTTGCGGCCACAACAGAATGCTAATTAACATACTGGAGTGATGAGAACGGCTGTAAGGGCCTTATTGTTCCATTATTTCATGCAGCCCAGCTGCCTTTGTTTATGTCACTTATCCTCTCGTGCCACAGGTTTTTACTCCAAAAATACTATCCCAATACAACGTTAATATTTAAAAAACAAAGAGGTGGCAGATTGTCATTTTTGTGTCAGTCTCAAACTGCAGAACTGTTAAGCTGTTCTGGTTCGGTATTTAGAAATAATTTAACAGCCATATTCAGACACTGCCTGCATTCTAACATAATGGCTGAATACTTGAACCAAGCAAATGCATAACTATCCTGACATCACTTATGAGATTTAGATTGGTCAGTTAATGGAAGTCTTTACCAGAATCAATACCATAACAGCTTCTTGAAATGAACGTGATTTTTTACACAGAGTGCTGTGAACAATAAGTACAGAAATATCCTACCTTTGTATACAGCACAAAGGAACTGGGATTTGAAATTAAGAAGCAATTACAGTTTTTTGCAAAGTAATGTTACAGTTGATTATTAGAAATAAACACATACAAAATAAGCACTTTTTAATAAATAGCTGGAGAATATTAAAATTCCACAATCCTATTATTCCTTTTTTTCCCTACTTTTTTAACAGCCATTTTATCTGCTGGCTTGGTTATCATGTTGCTGTTAAGGATTAATATTGATGATTGTTGCCAACAATGGTTAAATGCTGCAGAAAAACGCTTTTTATGAGAGAGATGCAGCCATATCTAACTGTAAGTAATATTAGTTGTGCCTGCTGCTTTGACTTCTTTGATTGATTCATGAAAAAAAGCAATGTTAAATGCCATTAATATTCTTAGTTGTATTATGGTAGTGCCTGAATGTCTTGGCTGATGTTGGCCAGGTTCAGATCCAGGATAGCCAGGAAGACAGCGACTTCCTAGTACAAAGGAAAAGAAGAGTTCCTGTGCACAGAAGCTCCCTGATCCCAAAAGCATTTATGTTTCTCAACAGAGAACTCAAACTACTTGGCTCCCTTGACTTATGTGAAACCACACAACAGACTGAGTTTACTTAGGGGTTCAAAGAAACTATTAAGGTTTTATTTGGTCAGTAGCAACAAGTGTGATAATTTGAAAAAGTGAAATAAGGAGGAAAAAAAAAAAAAAAAAACCAGCCAGAAATCCCCAGGACATTGTTGGTAGGAAGTTCAATGTACTGCTACCTGGTTACAACTCAAAAGTTTCTTCCCCTCATTTACTTGGTATAAAGAAATAGGAAACATTAATGATAAAGAGTTTTCCAAACAATTTACTCCATCAGTTGACTGTAATTGCTGTCAGAGCATGAGCTTGGCTAGAACCCGAAGTGTTAATGGTGCATTTCTTTCTCAAATTAAAAGGAAAAAAAAAAAGAATTTAGTTCCAGTTTCACAAGTTTAGCTTTCCCAACAAAGGGTGAGAGAGCTAACAACATACCTGTCACCTCAGATTTACCCAGTGAACAGAAACATCAGAAAGGGTAAGTCTTCCCCAAAAGTGTCATCTCCCTAATCAAAGACATACTGTTGTTAATCACAACGCACACCAAAATCCTGAAAACACCCAATCGAGTGAACCAGCCCTAGTTGCTTTTTAAAGACTTTAACTGGTAATCTCAGATAAACGTGCAACTGCTTGAAGTGTCTGTCTTATGCAAGGCAGTAATGAGGGGATTTAATGTTTTCTCCAGCCTACACAGCTCACGATGGTGAACACGCCACAGGTGTGGTACAATCTAATACAGAGCAGTTTCTCAGCTATGACCATTCCCCTACTGTGGACAGAACATAGATTTTTTTTTTAACTGGATCCAGGAGCTAGCTAAATTACCCAGCTGCTCTGTGTTTAAGCCCCCAGCTAGTTTACATACCAATAACAATAAACTTTCTACAACAGCAACCCAGCCTATTGCAGTGCTTCTTGCTCAAGCTAAAAGTGGGCAACTGTTACTTCAGCTATGGTCATGGATGACACCATGGGATTTTTCCCTTGCTAAAACTGTAAAAATATTATAAAAATATACAAGTGCATACTCAATTAATGAAGTTTTGTTTTCCAATAGGAAGATTTTGGTACAGACAGGCAGTATCTTAAGCCTATCAGTTGGGAACACATTGGAAGGTTGGCTTTTTATTCATGCTTATTTACAACACAACACCAAGTTGCAGTCACAAAAAGAAGTACTGACAGTAGCCTCTTAATAAGTTTAGTATGATACAGTCAGAGGTATTGAAAACTTCACTCCAGATAATCCACTCATGCATTTATTTTAAAAACTAGCATTCACTTGTGACATTGATTAAATAAATTTGTTTACAGTATGTAATAGGTGTGTTGTGGAAACTGTGATGGTCTGTTCTAAGAGTGACAAGTGTTATACAGAGATGTTTATTAGGTTTTATCAGACCAGCCAGTATGGTAGAGAGGAAAAAAAAAAAAACCAAAAAAACCAAAAAACCAAGACAGACAAGATTTTGGGACCAGAAAAAGGACTTGTTTCCTCTAAAATGTAGCAATTGTTTCCCTGTAGAGATACCTGTTGATTTACTAACATGACATATCTCTATGAACTTTGTCTTTCTGAAAACACATTATAAAAAATAACCGTTAAATTAACACTTCGCAAAAATAAAATTTTAAAAAATCAAAACAATCAAACTGACAAAACACTAGTTTACATTGTGATTTCTTTGAAGTTAGGAAGAAATTCTTCCTTGATTTAACTGTTCCCATTGCTTCATAACTTTCAGTGTTATGAAGCTACTACTTCTCTCAATCTTAGTTTATGAAATTCCACTGAAATTAACTTCTTGTGGCTAAGGCTGATACAAATAACAGCAACAAGGCACTAAAACACTAATAAACTGATTACAAGGTCACATAAATGGATATGTATATAGCTGCTGGGCATAATGCATAAATAACTTCAGGTGCAAGCCATAAAACACAGCAGTGAGTATGTAAGCACAGGCAACCACAAAAAACCCTCAACTGTCAGTTTTTGAAAATGCATATCCTCTCTGCATTTAATCAGGCATTTAACTTAAAAGTATCCCCATCCTCATTGTAGATTTTAAATTTATTTTAGACACAAATTTACCAAAACCTAGGATTTTTTTTAACACGGACTCCAACACTGTAAGAAAACTATGCCAGATTACATAGGAGCTGCAGACTCTCTTACATTATTTATCTACATCATGTATGGCATCTTATCTCTACAAACACAGCCATTTTCAAAATAACCCTCAAAAGAGAGCACTCTTGTTTTCACAGTCACTCCCAGACCATCCTCAGTTGGAAACAGACTTAGCTTGAAAGTGCTCACTTGCAGACAAACCAGTCCAGGCACTATATAGCTGTCACAAGGCTGACAGCTTGTTGTATGGAGATGATTGTACCTTCCCCACAGAAAGTCCCATGGGAAGGGCTGGAAACAAAAGAAATCCTGATGGGATCCATCCAGCTGAGCAGGGCAGCAGTTGCCTTCTGCTGAGAGCACTAGCCTGGCAGCCCTCTCCAGCCCACCCCACTGAGCCCTGCCCCGTATCCAAACCATCCCGAAAGACCTGCACACCTTGCTCAGGCCCAAACTCCCAGTTCCCTCTGCTCTGTGTCACCACACAGCTGAGAGTTTGCTCTGGGATGAGCTGGTGACTTCAGCTGCACATGTGGCCACGAGCAGGAATCCTGCTGGGGTGTGGCACAGGGCAGCCCCTCTGTAAAGCTACAGCACCAGGGCCTCTCCTCACCAGCACAATCCCTGCTGCTCCACGAGGGAACCAGGCAGCAAAGCAAGGACATCTGCACAGGGGCTTTGTGCCTCCACACCAACTCTAATCCCATTACAGCCATGCCTTCATGGGTCCTTAAGAGGCTCCAAGAAAATGATGGCTAAAGACCTGAGCTGCATTCCTTTTTCCTGGTCTTTGGGGACCAGAGGTGATGATTTGCAGCTTCCCTTAGTTCCCAACCCTCCCATCCCTACCTGCCAGCCTCTACTCCTTCCCCTCACAGTGCTCCATCATCAATCAGTTCTTCAGATGCTTGCCAGGGATCTGCTTTGTTCTGCATCCAATTCCAACTGGCTGTACATAATAAGAATTTCACTCCTGTGCCTGTGCTTTCCACCTGGGAAATTGAATCCTTCATGCCATTAGCCTTCTATATTGTCCTCTGACTGTATGGAAAAGGTTCCACAGTAGTCCAGAAAGAGGAAGCCTGCTACAGAAACTGGGCCCTTGATCTGCAAGAAGAAGCTTTCATACATCAGAATTCCCCTTCACTGAGGGAAAAAAAAAAATACGTTTCAGTTATTTGTGCAAAAAGCAGGATTTCCAGGCCCAAAAATTATGTCATACAGAGAATAAGGCAATCTCTTGGTCTTAGAAAATCCCAGGGCCAAGGGAATCTTGGGGCTGGATTCTGTAGCTGATTATTCTGACAGGGCTCACCACCTCCTGCGTGACTTGGTAAACACATGCTCTCCATACTGAAGCACAGGGAATGTGATGGTTTCATGGGTTTTTTTGATAGGTTTTGTTTAAGTTGTTTGGATTTGATTGTTTCTTTTTTCTTGTAGAGCTTTGCTTAAATTAGGGGGTTGAAAGAAGCTAAAATTCTGCAGAAGTCCGGTGATTTTGGCACAAGCTCAGGAAATATTGCATTGCTGAACTGCCACTGCTGTGGTTCAGCCACTGATCCCAAAGCCACATTCCCTGTAGCCAACTGAGCTCTTTCCAGGGCTCACAGCACACCCAAAGCATGCACTAGTATTCAACTAACGTAGACCATGTTATGCCTTATTATATCACAGACACTGTATTTCGTGGCATGACCTTGTTGCTTCCGAGGAATATTTTTAAAGAAAATGCTGCTTCAGCTGGGGTGGATTTGTGAACTGCCAGTGTTATGGCGCTACCACACCACTGTCACTTAATGTATAGGAAGTTATACCTTCAAACACTTAGACATAGATGAGTGCTCAAAATCCCTTGTTTGAAGAACAACAAAATAATAAGAAATAATAATTATAGCAATAACTGCTTAGTATTTGTATGATAAAAGTGCTGAAAAGACATTAACTAATTAGTGCTCACAACACCCATGTGAGGCAGAAAAGTATCATTATCCACATGCTACAGATGGAAAACTGACAATGTGGAGTTACCTGCCTTTCCAAGACATGCATGAGGGGATAATCACCTAATGCAAATTCATCAAAACCCTGTGGGGAAAGCACCAGTAGAATGGTCACACAGGTTCAGTTTCCTCCCTGTGAGCTCTGATGCAGTGAGAGAGAGAGCAGCACGGAGAGGTGTGGGACAGACACACGTACCCTGCATCTAATCTAGAAGCTGTGCAGAGAGGAGACAGAGACAGCTGCACAGATCATTAAAGGCAGCCTGATTACTTGAGCTTGACACCTCTTTTTTTCTCTAGAACGTCACTCACAGTGATGGGGTAGTCGAGT